>NW_022987733.1:2104355-2169355 GCF_902827165.1 Trematomus bernacchii
CCTGTGAAACAGATCAATGAACGGAAAGATGGAGAACAGTAAGACAACAACTATATCTCCCAGAATGCTTTTCAACAACAATCACTGAGCTGTCTGACTTAAAGTGGACCTATCATGCTATATTTGAATAATATAGTGTAGGACCATACCTATATAAGGCATATTTATACTTTTTTTTTTTTCAAAATACCAAACAGATCATGCATTTTAGCCATGCCTCATTTTGCTCAATTTGCACTCTTTTATCCCTGTTTTAGCAAGGGCTGATTCTGTGAGAACAGCACCACCTACAGGCCTGGCATATGTACTACAGCGTCTCCAGCGCTTTCGAACGGCAATGGCCGTGGCTGTCTCGTCCTGATTGGTGGAGTTGGCCCAATAGCCGTAGCGCCACTGTCCTGACGTCAGGACAGTGTTCAAATCTGGATCAGTTTTTATCAGATCCGTTGCAGCCCCTTTTTTAGAGATTTGGGTATGGAGGAAAATAGAGAGGGTTGTGTTTTCTGACACTTGGTGAGTTCCCTGGAACACCGGGGACACATATTCATGTATAAAAGACGTACAAAAGTGCATTTTGCATGATAGGTCCCCTTTAAGTTCGCTGCCATCTTTAAATCAATCCTTTAAAGGGCCCATGTCATGGCCATTTCCACTGATCATAATTACATTGTTGAGGTATACTAAAATAGATTTATACTGTGCAATTTTCCAAACTCACATTGGTTTCGCATACAGCATCTCTGTCAAGCATGTGTATTCAGCAGTATTCACTTTCTCCACTAAACGACTCGTTGGAGCTCTTGCCCCCCCCCTCCCTGTGAGCCTAGTGTGCTCCGATTGGTCAGCTCGGCCACTCGTTCTGATTAGTCAACCACCAGAGAGGCTGCGCCCATGTCTAACAGTGCTTTTCCCGGCTGCTCTCAGCGTAACATCAGTCTTATCATGGCGTCGGTACAGCGGTATATTTTATATACATATATATTTTTAACTGTTGTTATAGAAGAGTGTGACGGCCCCAGGGCCTTTGTCTTACGATGGGGTGGAGCTGAAGAGACTAATCAGCACGATCACGGACACCTCCGGACACTACGGCCCCAGTCTCTCTCCAAAGCGGCTGCAGGAAGACTAACTCTGCGATCCTCTCAACCACCTATCTTTGCATTTACCACAATAAATGTGCCGTGGTTTTGTAAACTCGTGTATGTCTCCTTGTCTTTCCGTTGTGGCCTACGAGCTACTCTCATAACAAAGAGTAAGTTATTTTTACCCGTTATAAACTACTACTGTTTGATGAGAAATCAAATCATGGTTTGCTATATATGAATTCAGGGAAGAAAGGATAGGCCTACTAAGTATTTCCATTAAACTTTATTTTTAGAAATGTACAAAATGAACATAAATATACATATATACACGGTATATCATCCATTCCTCCTCCTCTTGCCTGCGCACAGCCGGTGCGGTGCGGTGCCTTTTAGCACGAGGCCTCAGTAGTAGTAGAATCCCTTCCCCGTCATGGATTGTCCGCCAGGATCTGGCTGGACGAAATCAAATGCAAATCACAAAATATTAGAGAAACTTAGTTGTTTTAGATTCGTTAGTAGTAGTTGTGTAATGAACAGCTTGCCTGCTAATATGCTAACCTAGCTTTGTTACCTTGGTAGCTAACACGATATGAACGTTAGCTTGGAGGAAAGGCAACTATAATGCAGTGTAATAAAACTACTATGAACAAAAGCTAGTGGTTCATATTAGGCTAGCAATAACGTGTTTATAATTGCAATCGTATACGGGTATTCTGCTACCATACAATGTAACTTGCATGAATACATTGTTTTGCGCTAGCATACAGCTAGCCTCGTTAGCTACATGCAGTATATGTACGGTCACAATGTACGGTAAACCGGAGTATACTGTATGAGTATTCCGTGTGTGTGACTGCAGACATTCTCCTGCCATGACAAACATGTAAGGCCATCTGCTGACATTGTAGTTGATATATTTAAACGCTAGCAACGTAGCATCACAAAAATGTTTTTCTGACCAAAACTAGCTCTAGCTCCGTGTGTTAGATCGCTACGCCAGCTATAATGTAATTACGTTTCGTGACTGACCGGCAAATCACCCGCAGTATACTGTCAATAGGTATTTTGTGTGTGAATGCAGACATTCTCCTGCTATGAGATACATGTATGCAAGGCCATCTGCTGATATTAGAGTTGATATATGGAAACTCTAGCAACTTAGTTAGCACAGTTAGCACTGTGTCAATGGCTTAGCAGTCCAACACAGTTTACACATTTAAACAGTCTTGTTTGATAAATACACAAATAACAATGCAAACTTACAGGTTGTATACCCAGATCTTCCCCTGCTCCAAACGGTCCAAACAAGCTGTGCATATCCGGCCTCAAACTGGGCAATGTTTTGGAAGCTTTCGTCTGTGAAATGCCGGTTCTTCGAACCTCTGGAGGAGGAACACGCCGCTGCTGGTGTGGCCATAGCTCTTCGGGATTGGTCCATTTCGTTCCGGGTACCGCATGACATCAGGCGGTACCCGGAACTAAATGGAAGACTCAAATGGGCAGTGACGTATCTCCAACGAGGCGTTTTGGGGGAGGTATTTCTGTGTTAGAGTTTTACTCGCTACAGGGTGTACTTTGAGGGTTTTGACTCTGCACACCGTTTACATGCATAAAAACCTTCATAACACACAAGGGGACGGGTAATAACCGGAAAAGCATGACATGGGAGCTTTAAGATTCTTTATTTGAACATGTTGTACATGTTCAGTCAAATAAATGTCATTCACTACCACCAACAGCTGAGAATTATGGGTATTGTAGTATTTGAACCTGTTTTATGCATTTTCTTTGCAAACCTACACTGTGATAATACTGTTTTGTGAGTGGAAATATGATTTTCTCTGTCTAATTTTATAACAAGTAAAAGTACCCATTATGCAAAAATGCTCTAATTATAAATCTACAAGGATATCATGAACGATAGCTGTCAAATACATAAAGTGATGTTAAAGTACTATACTTTAGTACAACATATACAGTATATGTGGGAAGTGTATTTACTCCGGTATTCATTTATGCTCATTACATCTTAATGTATATTTGTATATAGTGTGTTACACTTACACGTTACCAAACAGTTGTGTTACTGCTCACTGATGTGTGTGAATGAAAAATAGCGTGTCATTATTTCTCCTGTTTTTATTAGTAACGTTCATTAGAGCTGACACCCGCTGTTGTTCCGGAGCTAACACGATAATTACTGTGTTCACATCATCACAGAATAATGACTCTGTGATGATGAGTTTTGACACTTTGTGGCGAGATGAAGGAATAATTGCTTGTTTTGTCGAGATCATAAAACACCTTGTTTACCTGTTATTCATCTAAGATTGTTAAAAAGTAATGTCTTAACACTTTGACATTAATTGGAAGCCTTTCTAGCTTCAGTATGAATGCACGTCAACACAAAGGCTCCAATGTAAGACACATCATTGTTTAATTACATCCAATAATCTCAGTTTTGTCTCAGAGGTCGTCACAGTGGGAACAAAACATCCAACCTTTGACCTTTGACCTCCTCTCTGTGAAGAACAAAGGAGGATCCAGCAGATCAATAAAGAGTCACACGTTATTGATCTGCGCTTAAAGTGGCGTATTGAACAAGCATGAGCTAAAGAACACGTGTTTATGCAAAATAACATTTGTGTGTACTTACGTTTGTGCTTATCAGAAAAATGCTGAATACTCTCCAAGTCACTCTCTGTCTTAGAGTGCAGCTGTTTTTAATTAAAATAAATCAATAATAAATCAATAAAAATCAATAAATTATAATCATAAATAATACATGAATAATAAAAATGAATAAAAATAAGAAATAAATAATGTATGATAAAAACATGATAATACATCATTAATATATACATAATAATAATAATAAATAATTAAAATTCACTGACAAATGTAGTGAAAAATAGCATATTAATTAATCAATTATAATAAATCTAAATATTGATGAATCTCAATAAAACACACTAAATGTCAGAGTAGAAAGCTAAATAAAAAAACCTTGTATTAAAGTCTCCAGCTGTCTTATAAATGAAAATGGAAGATTGTGTCTCCAGGCGGAGGGTCCTTCTTCACCAGGACCTCCATGTCTCCTCTGGTCTGTGAGATGGAGCTGCCGGACCTCCAGAGCTCTCTGGACCTGTACGACGACGACGACAACAAGTCCTGAGGGTTCCTGAAGGTTCCCGAGGGTACTGATCACATGGAAGAACTTCAAACAGCATTAAACCTTCAGCCTGGATCCAGGTCTCAGTTCAGACCCTTGTGACTTTGTTTTACCCAGAAGGAGAACCAGAGCTGGATCCTTTGATCCAGAGAACTGTGGACCAGGAGCCAGAACCTAAACCCTGTTCCTTAAAACGTTCCGGGAAAAGTTCTTGAATCCCTAAAAGTGTTCTTGTGTTCCTGGAAAAGAGCTCCTGAAACAGGCCCTGAATTCCTAACAAGGTTCCTCTCAAAGGTTCCTGAGCACCTAAAAAACGTATAACAAGTAAACGGACTGCCGATTAATAAATACAAATATCAAACTAATAAATTAAAACATTAACAAATTCAAACATGAATAAAAAATAAATATTTAGTTAAGTTAAAATAAAAGTCAATTTCAAAAGTTAGATTTATTTCTGTGGTTTCTGAAACACCACAGGAATACACTTATATAACAATAGTGTAGTGCTAAGTCAAATTATATAATAGTCAGTGTTTTTCCCGTGTTATAATACAGGTAATTCATTTTAAAAAGCCCTAAAGGTGGCATTTTGGAAATCTGAGCTTCTTCACTTCTCATCAGCTTCCTCCTCCTGCTGATCTAAATATAAGAGTGGCGCCATCTGGTGGTGAAAACACGGAACTGCAGTCACTTCAGACAGAGGGCAGAACAGAAATCCACACAGTCAGACTTCCTGTAGGTCAACTTGTCTATTTAATATATAAAATACGGTAAAACATACGCAAAAAGGGGGGGCGGGTAAGAGGGGACCAATGGATACTTTGGTACAATAACAAACACTTTTTTTTGTAAAAGCAGTATAGAATTTGTAATAACATATCAGTGCATACTTTATTTATGAAAATATACACAAGTTGTATATCATTCTCCAAAAAAAACAACAAAAAAAGTTTCTTTACAACGAAAAAGCAGACTAGCCGAACACAATATATTAGCTATAATTTATTTTAAACTTTTTTCTTCCATTTTTTTTTTCCTGTGTGATGTATATTTGTGTGGATATTACATGTGTAGTTCCTATAACATGATTCACTCTTCGCCCATGCATTGACATCATTGTGTCTGGTCAGAAATAAGTTAGACGTGTGTGTGCGTGTGTGTGTGTGTGTCCCATTAGCGTGTGTGTGTGTGTGTGTTTGTACATTGGACTCAGAGTCGCAGCATTGAAGCGTTTCGCCACACGTGTACTAGTATCACTACGCTTGTGTTCATAGAAATCGTGCAACATTAGTAACACCTTTTTTGAAGAAGAAAAGAAAACCCCAAAAAAAACAAAAAATATATTTATAGAATATTTTTATATAATAAAATAAAATCCAAAAAATGCCTATAACCTACACAAAAAAAAAAAAATCCATACCATCATGACAGCTGCCATCCGTGAGAGCTGTGGCCGTGATGATGAATATAATAATATCACTTTTCAGAGAACAATTAAAAACAGACTGTCACCAGCACAGATTAACACTGGAAAGTGAGACTTCTAAACATCATTATACAGGAGCTTTAATTCAGGGGGGGGGGGGGGGGGGTGCAGGTTTTTAAAACTATTTCTCCGCACGATTGTCTTTCTGTTTTTGCAAAAACCCGCTCCATCACCGACAAACAAACAAAGGCGGCCATCTTGTTTTTTTGTTTTGCTTTGTTCGAAGCTCAGGGTACAACAGTCTTAACAGTCAACGTGTGTGTGTGTGTGTGTGTGTGTGTGTGTGTGTGTGTGTGTGTGTGTGTGTGTGTGTGTGTGTGTGAGGATGATGGGAGTAGTGTGTGAGGAGGACGGATATGACGCCTGCTGTCTGGACGGAGTAAGCGGAGAGGTATAGGGCCGCACAATTGATCAACATTTTATGGATTTGCATTATGTGGTGCGATGTCCAAGCTAAATATTTAGTAGTATATAAGAAATATCTGACTTAAGTATTTTTAGAAAGGTCTTGGTATTCTGGAGACCGAATCAAATATGGTGTTTGGTTCAGATCCTCTTTAAAAAGTCAAAATATTCTTTTGTGTTTTTAGTTTTTTTAAGTAAAAAAAGGCAAACATTTAGAATATTTTGACTTAAGTGTAGAACAGAGTGAAACAAAGTTTAAAAAAGAGTTTATTTCAAAGGTTATTTCCAATCAAAACTGACCCGGTGATGCCTTTATAAATTATAAATATATTTTTAAATATTTAGTACATTTAATTGTGTCCCCTACCCTTTGCCTTTCATCCCCTCCGTTTTAAAACTCTGTCTCTGCAATAAAGGCACTGGTTGCCCAACAAAAATATTTTAAAAGATAATAAAAACATTTGAATGATGTTTCAAATATGATCCGTAATGTTTTGAAATTGTGCAGCCCAAGTAGTGTGTTTAAAAGTGTGTGTCAGTGTGTGTGTGTGTGAGATTTAAAAACCAACTGAGTGAGTGACGGGGCGGAGGGGACGTGTCGAAGGTTGAAAAGTGTGTGTTGGATTTGGGAGGCAGTCATTAAAAGATCTGGTTCTGTGACCCTCGGCTTAACGAGACCCCGACCCTGCGTCCGAAGCTTCTAACGAGCAAAGCGACGGAGGGTGAAAGAGACAAAATAATTCTTCCCACTAAACCTAAAAATCGCCCCCTTACAAAAATGACATCCTTCACATTTTCTTTTACCTTCATAGTCGTAAATATAAAAGTACAGCCAACCAGTGACACACGAAGGAAAGATAATACATGGCTTATACCGAGAGGAAAGGTCAGGGGGGGTAAAAAAAGCTCAATACTCTCTGTGTGTTCGCTCTGATATGTCCGTGACAGAAAATACTTAGCATTATTATACTGACACTGCAAATACTCAACACTTTGATATGCCAAAAGTACTTATAATAAGTAGAGATTATATCCGCAAACATTTTTAAAAAAGTGGAAAGCTTCTTGGGGGGGAAGTGAGACCATCATGGGACACAGGACTGATGGAAATGTGACTGAGAAGCTAGAACTGGGAAAACCAATGATATTTCCAAATTATGGAATTTCTTCATTGGTTTATTATTAATTAATATTTAGAAATCTGTATCATGAACGTTTTTTTAGGTTTACAATTGGTGGATGTACTCTTTTTTGGAGAAAAACATAATAAAATGATTATCAAATTTGCAAATGAATCATATTTAATAAATATATAAATTAAAAAAATCTTATCAGAAGTTATACTTTTGATATTGTATTTAATTTAAAAATAATTTCATATTTTTAAATAATTATTACCTCGTGGAAATATTTTATTTACTAATTTCCCTTTCCTTAATATTGTCTTCTTTTAACTCATATTAAAGGTGGTCCAAACTGCAGAATGCTAATGGGAGCTCTGGTTGATAATAAATACATTAACTTGGAGAATTTAATAAATAGTGCAAAGATTGATTTGTATCTGCTGAATGTCAGATTTTGAAAAGCAGGTGTATCTGTTTAAACCGGCGGTGAGTGTGTGTGTATGTGTGTGTACAGAATGTGTGTGTGTCCATGGGTCAGGGTGGGGTTCAGGTAAAGTGCGCTCCATCAGTGACGGAGTCCTAACCGTTCTCTCTCTAAAACAGTCCGAGTCACCGCGGCTACGTTTTCCCTTTCTACAGCTCCCTCTTTAGGCTCGTCCACATATTACACTTTATATACACGCATAAATATAAATTAAAAAAGAGACCGATCCGCTGAGAATCAACGCGTTTGCTATTTTTTTTCCTGTTAAGGGATATCCTGCCGATATATAGTTTGTATATACAATCCCTGTCGTCTATTGTCCCGCCCCCGACGCAGAGCTGCCCGCCTGTTTAAATATATACTTGTATCATATGATCTATACCTTCAAAAACACCCTATCCCTGTCACACAAAAGCCACAAAGGTTACAGATTGCTTATATACACGGTACCTCGCCAATCGCCCCCTTTGAACATCAGCTATCTATTCAAAACACAAAAATAAATTCAGCTGTGTGCATCGCAGGTGTGTGCTCCAGGATGAAATTGAGAATGAACATTTTGCCCCACATCACTTTGTTAAAAAACGAGGTAACAAACCATACACACACACACACACACACACACACCACACACACACACACACACACACACACACACACACACACACCAAACACACACCAACACACACAAACACACACACACCTTTCTCAGCATCTGCAGTTGACAAGGTGAGGGCGAAGCTGGGATTCTGCGTCATGTGTTGTTGAGCCGGTGCAGCTCGTCCCTGATTCAAAGAAAAGTATTTTATCTCGTCCCTGGTTTTTACAGCTAGTCTGCATGGTTGGGATTAAATATAGGACCCAGGAGGGGGAAAGGGGGGGGGGGGGGTCATCAGTCTCGTGGCTGGGGAAAGAGTTTCTCTTTTAGTGTCTTCATATTCCAAAGTCAGTCAAATCCAAACGCTAAAGGTCAACAGTCTAGGACAACAAAAAGAAAAACTCCACGCTTTAAAAACAGCAAAAAACGGCCCGAGAATCTACAGCGATAACAATGCAACCGTGGTGACGACTCACTCGGTGGCACTGACTCAACGCAGTGCATTACAGACAGAATATCCAAACGCAGGGCATGCTGGGAAACCAGCAGTTGTCAACATGTCGGGTGAAACAGTCAAAGTGGCCAAATTTAGGTTTGTGGCCTGATTTAAAAACTTCTATTCAAATGTATCTGAATAATGTTTAGACAAATATTCCCTGGTTTGGTGGTTCTACCCGTCGGGGCTTGTGTGTGTGAGTGAAAACACATCAGAGTTCAAATGTGTACGCACATTGCCATACAAATGTGTTGACGGTGTCAGCATGCTGTGTGAGGTCAGCGTTTCCCGTGTAGGTTACTGGGTCGATGTATAAACGGTGTATAAATATATGTGTGTGTGTTTGTGTGTGCACGACGAAGGGAATTGGGGGCATCAGGGCTGGTGGGGGGCATGTACACAAGCCACAAGTACACATCTCCATCTCAATCCTCCATCTCCATCTGTCCGTCCGTCCCTCTGCGGATTCATGTGACCCAGGTGTCCAGTCTCATCCTCTTCACGTTGGTCCCGTCCTGCTCCTGGGGTTCAGCCGATGAGGGCCTCAGGAGGACCATGGTGGGTTGTTGTTGCCCCCCGACGCCGCCCTGGTGGAGGAAATCTGTCGGAGCGCCTCCTCTTCCCTGGTTCCCGTCGTCCCGATCGCTGCCATCGTACGAACTGCCGTTGCTGCTGAGGCTGTCGACTGGCGAGCGTCCCTGACCTCCGACCTCCAGACGAAGGGTACCCGGGTACGCCACCGAAACTAGACCCTGTCCCTGGAGCTGAAGCTGGCCGACTCCTCCTCCCATTCCTCCTCCTCCTCCTCCTCCTCCGCAGGTGGAGCTGGGGGTGCTTCGGTCACGGTTCGGAGACACGGGTTCGGACTTGATGTTGATGTTGGGGTTGGTGTTGACGGTCAGTGCGCCGCCTTGAGAGAGTTGACCCATCGGCCTGGAGAACAGAAAGATGGAAGGAGAGAAAACAGAAACAGTGAGATATGACGATAAGATAAGATAAGGTAAGATGGACCTTTGTTAATCTCCATGGGGAAATTCAGTAGTTTAACAGCAACAGTGTAAGAATGAAAAACAGGACAGCACAGATTAGAGATTAATACAATTAAAGATAATATATGATGACAGTACCAAGAACATAAACACTGTCTTCAAACAGAACATGAGAGTGGACCTCCATTAGATCACAGTTTGCTGGGATGAAACCAAAATGAATGCATCACAATTTTTCAGGATATTGAAGCCACTTTCAAAGACAAGGACCTGAGACACTTTGCAGCAATGCGTATGAAGGCTTCAGCACACGGAGGACAAGGACACACCAAACAAAAGGACTACATTGGAGGCCACATTTAGAAGCACAGTCTAGAAGCCATGCAGCCCAAACAGTTCGGGTCCGCTCACGTTCCCGTTGCATGATTAAAAGTTACGGGATCATGGGTATTTTCAACCTGACAGGTGAGACGTTCCTGAATCATTCCTTGTAAGAGTACAAATGTTACCTTCTGATATGAATACCACAACACACACAGAAACTGAAGCATCTACAGGGTAAAAAACAACAGCTATACTGGAAGATGATAAAACTAAAATAAATGCTGCTGCTCAAAACGAGGCTATTTAGAAGTCAAAAGGAGAACAAAAAGTATATCACTGTTTGTTAAAAACTTGGAACAGTCTAATCAGTATCAGCTTGAACACCTGATTATAATAATGAACACATGAGAGTTAGGAAATCCCCTGCTTTTATCTCGAAGATTGGAACCATATTCTGAGGCAAAATGGATTTGAGAATAATAAAATACGACTTCTTCTGCTGCCTGCTTTCCAGGAACCATCTGTTGGATTAGGTCCATGTTCTGCCTTTTGGCTTCATTCAAATCAAAAACAGCACTACGCCTAAAAACACTGCCTGCGTGTGACTTCACATACTGATCAGACTACTAGATATGACACAGGAAGGTCAGTTTGAGTAAGTTCAAGACATTCAAGTGAACTAGAATTACCGCCTCCTGGTTGTTGGCCTCCACCAACAAGTTTACATCCATGTCTGTCCAAAGTATCATCATGTTATCCTATTAGACAGAGTTAACATTGCCATGATCATCTGAGATTAGTTATTGAGTTCTGGCTGAAAGACTTTTCTGTTTGCAAGAAACTTTTAGGGAATTCGTTCAAGACTCCCGGAGATATCACATTCACACAAAATGGGACAGTTGTAACTACTCGCTGGTGCAAAAGCATTTAAGAGCATCGAATAAAAACGTGTTTATACGACTGATAGGAACACTGTGATGTTGAGTCTCAGAGGCTCAGAAGTCTTCTATCAGGATTGTGTGTTTCCACGTTTTTTGATTGGACAACGCAGTGCATTTCTGAAAGACATCGAATAGGGTTTTGGTAATAGTGTAGCTATTCTGCAGTATCACTGTGCGTCTGCTTCAGGACCTTCAGTGCAACAACACGTTGGACTCATTGAAATGAATGAGTGGGCAGCTATGTGACATGCAGTGTTGCTGTTTGTCTGACAGAGACTTGTTCTCTTGTTCAGCACCATCAGGGAGTTTGGAGGGTTCTAGGTTTCTGGGTCTATTTTGTAAGAGAATGTTAATCGGTCAAATCCTCAAAGCCTGTTACTACTAGGTTTAGGTAATGGCAATCTATACTTTGAAGGTGTATGTACTTTACACCTTCAAAAGGTGTTGACCGGAATATCCCAGAACCAAGTAGTATCCAAACTTCTCCAGTCAAACGATAGTTGCTTCTGATCGTCCGTAGTCAGTTTAAGAAACAGATGACTATGTGGGGGGTTTTGCTACTAAGAAATCTTAGTATTATTTCTTTGTAATAATGTGATTTGTCACTAGCCCACTAACGAAGCAGCAACAAAGCATCTTCCTTACACATAGAGGGTATCAAAGGAAGTACTATCGGTATGATTTTAAGGGGATTGCCAATAGAGTGGTGCAGTGATGCAGTATTATTGTAGGCCATATTTTATGTGAAAACGTGAACATCTCCACAGTTTGTGTTAACCATAGACTCTATATTTCAGGCATCTTACAAAAAATGCATTAAAAATGACATTGACTTCAAGACAAGGGAACTGAAAGTGGTAACATTATAACTCATTTCCTGGTTTTAGGGTTAGGGTTCAACTGGATCAGTCTGCTAACGATAATCAATCTGGCATTTTGAACCAGTGTTCCTGCACGTATCAATGGCACTTTTATAGTTTTTAGCCATTTAGCCGCTCTAGATGATTTCTGTGCACGTTCTTCAAGATGTTTGTGATGTTTAAGATGAGTCCAGACCCACAAATCTTACGTCTGAGTCTGTGCTTCTACCTTCTCTCTCTGATCAGCCCCCCCCACCCTCACCCTCTCTGAGTGGAGTCTGTCACTCCGACTGACACCAGCTGTTGACGCTGCACCGCTCCTTTGACGGTGTCGACAGGATTTTTCCTTTTCCCCAACTCTCCGTCTCCCTTCGCTTGACACGGTCGATCTGCATTTGAAGCTCCCAATTACTGCGCTTCGCCCCTCGGGTGTGTTCTAATATGTCATATCATGAGCCATCTGCAGCACTGTATCTCTAATATTCCCTCAATTACTGGCAGACTGACGGGAGAATTTAAGATCTCGCTCCTCCGGGCGATCTGCGGCACTCAAATGTGCTCCGTGTCCTGCTCCATTTCTGACACACACACTGAAACTCATGCACTCTTACTGGCTTACATACTAATGCTCCTTCCCTGCTATCCTCACACACACTGACAAACACACACAGAGATGGAAGAAGAAGTACTTGAGTAAAAGTACTTGAGTAAAAGTAGAAGTACTCAGATGTTGTAATTGAGTAAAAGTAGAAGTACTCAGATGTTGTACTTGAGTAAAAGTAGAAGTACCAGAGTGTAGGAATACTCTGTTTCAGTAAAAGTCCTGCATTCAAAATGTTCCTCAAGTGAAAGTAGAAAAGTATTATCATCAAAATATAGTTCAAGTAGCGACAGTAAAAGTAGTCATTGTGCAGATTGGTCCATTTCAGAATAATATATATGATATGTTTTATAATGATTGATCATGAAAGTGTTCTCAAAGCTGGTAAAGGTGCAGCTAGTTTGAATGTCTTTGTATACTGCAGGGTAGCTTGTGGATTTACTCCAGGTGGAACTAAAGTCTGATTTAACACTTGGTTATATTTCACATCATTCATCCACATCTGTAAAGTAACTAAAAGTATTAAATACATGTAGTGGAGTAGAAGTACACAGTAGCATAGAATGGAAATACTCAAGTAAAACACAAGTATCTCAACATTGTACCTAAGTACAGTACTTGAGTAAATGTACTTGGTTACTTTCCACCAGTGATTTTAGGATATTTCTAGCCGCATATACCCATGATGACACACACACACACACACACACACACACACACACACACACACACACACACACACACACACCACACACACACACACACACACACACACACACACACACATCACACACACACACACACACACACACACACACACACACACACACACACACACACACACACACACACACACACACACACACACACACACACACACCACACACACACACACACACACACACACACACACACACACACCACACACACACACACACACACACACACACACACAGGTAGACGGATGGCAGATAAACAGCAGAGTCAGCGCTCCGGTGACAGTGATGAAGGCGAGAGGAAACCCCCCCGAGCGCGAACAACACAGCGAGCACAGCCAGAAGCAGACAGTGTGAGGAGAAACAGCCCTGTGTCCCAGAATGCACTGCTTCTCTGAGGAGCTGCACAATCACTCTCAGATTAAGTGAAATTCAGACGAAGTCATTTTGAAAAAACAATGTGTTGTACATAATTAAAGGTTTGCCACTGAATTTGACAGATCACAGTCTGAGCTGTCTGCAGTTCAGGCTGTAATTAGTTGTAGTTTTGCATATTTAAAGGGCCACTCCATCGGTTTTACACGCGGTTAGGGCTCCTCAGTTTGTGGAAGTGCACAAATATTCATACCTCTTTGCACATTTCTGGAAAACGTTCCCTCTTTTAAATCTAATATACTGCATTTTGTCAAATATGAACTGTACTAAGTCTTTAGTTTAGTGTATATTTGAATGTTAAAGTCCTTCTCTGTGTTTATGTTTGCACCTAAACTAATTCCTTGTATCTGTAAACTAATTGGCTATGAACCTGATTCTGGGAGGTTTTAAATTGAAAGAGGCCAGGGTTTCATGATGGATGAGAAATGACAGACTTAAAACACTAAATTATAGCTATTTAAATTGAATGCTGAATGACTGGTAAAAGTACATTAACAAGCAGTTTCCTGTCTCTACGGATTGTCGACATTTTAGATAATTTCTTGGGTTATGAGCCGAGATATTGGATCCATCATCTTATTCCGCTTCTACCTCCTCTATCCTTATTTAACTTGAGGATTTAACTTATGGAGCTTATGTTATTGTGACCTCTGAAGTACTTGTAATGATGCTTATACCTTTGTATAATCCTGATTGCACCTTTGCAAACACTACTTTTAAAAACAGGATCATAAAAAAGCATATTTACTTAATTCTGTGACACTTTCAGCCCTAACATAATTCCAATTCCTCAATTAATTCATGCTCAAATGTAGCGTTGCATCTTCCTGATTGAGCCCAAAGAAAGGAATCTTCTTTAATCTTTTTTTAGACAGGCAACACGTCTCTATTTCAGTAACAAACTCTTTTTAAAAACTGTGCTCGAGTTCCTCATGTAGCAGGTATTTTGGGAGCGCAGCGTGCTGTGTGTGTCTGTAGTGTGTGTGTGTGTGTGTGTGTGTGTGTGTGTGTGTGTGTGTGTGTGTGTGTGTGTGTGTGTGTGTGTGTGTGTGTGTGTGTGTGTGTGTGTGTGTGTGTGTGTGTCTGTAGTGTGTGTAGAGAGTACAGTACCAGCAGAGGCCGTCCTCCCTGCCAAAGAGCAAGTTGGACTGAGAGGCCAAGCTGCAGAGGAGGGGGAGGAAAAAAGAGACAAGCAAGTTTAAAAAACGAGAGCTCCGACAGCAGGGAACCAGCGGGACGGAGGCCAGGCACGCTCAGTGGTAACAGAGGAAAAATAAAAAGGCTCAACAGCTGCTTCAGACATGTTGCTAAGAGGCAGAGCGGGAAGTGTTGCTGCTCACACACATTTGATTTTCTTCCACACGCAATGCATTCTTACAGTCCGCTCCAAAAGACCTAAAAACGTTGGCTTTTCCCTAAAAATGGGGGTCAAGCCAACGGGAGTTTCAAAAGGAATATTCCCTACATTCTCCAACAGTGTATTTTATTTAAGAGCCTGCTATAAATACACTTGTTTCATTGGACTTGAGGGATGAAATAAGGCATATTTCTTGCAGAATAGAGACGACAGCCCTCTGTGTTTCCCTTTTATGAGAGAATTGACGGTAAATGCATCATTTGTTGTAAGCATTCAGTATGTTGGGCTCATGTGATGCCTACATCAGTTTGCTACTAGTAAACAGACATTTCTGTCTATCAACAGCTAGATGTTCCTGTTTGACTGGAGGGATGAACTTATGCATGTTTTGCAATTATTTGTAGAAGGGAGATGGCAACCCTTATTGGACAGATTTTAGTTTCCTAACAACTTACAGAAAATGCAATTGTGATTTCTTTGTATGCATCCAATATGCCAGGCTAATCTATGTTGGCTGATACGTGAAAAACGCGTTACAACGGCCCAAAACCATGAGAACAAACGCGCTGCAGCCTCAAAAACGATGCAAATATAAAAACACATGGAAGAGATCTTCACCAACTTGACGAAACATGCGCAGCGTTTACTAAAAATGACGGTTGGCTAACTTTTTAATCCTCGAACGTCACCAAGTGTTTGGGTTCCCATCTGTGTGCGTCACTTTTTAATGTCCCCTGGTTCTGTTGTGTTTTGAGCTTCTTGCAGCGTTTTGTTTACACAGCGCTTTTAGTAAACGCTGGGCATGTGACGTCAAGTTGGTGAAGATGTTTCTCTATCTGTTTTGGCACATTTGTGTTTTGACATTAGCATCGTTTCTGAAGCTGCAGCGAGGTCTCTAAATGGAAATGTTCCGCGTTGGCACCTGTGGGCCACCGTACTAATCTGAAGCACAAATCAACTGGCTACCGATAAGCAGACACTTTTCATACACAGCTCTTAACAGCTGCATGCAAAGTGTAATAATCTGCTTTTAAACGTAGAACCAATAACCATAAGCATCCAATGACCGTACAGTCTATATGTGTTTTGCTCATTTAAACTATAGCAGGTAGCAGAATGTGTAATGAAGCGTCTGCTGTTTTTTTTTTGTGTTAACTCTGTGGTGTGTAATGTGTACTCTGGGAAAACACAGATTCCTCTGGGGAGGTTTCACTGAACAGCCTCTGATAGCATGTGTGCATTGTGCCCTGCTGATTAAAAACAGTGTGTCCTGTAAGCAATTCAGCAGTGTGTGTGCGCTGTCTGCAAGTGTGTTTTTATTCTTAAACAACAGCTGAGAGAAGGAGGGACAGAGACACAGACTGAGAGAGAGAAAATGTGTTTTTCTGGGCAAAAAAAGAGAAGAAAGTGAGAAGCAGGGAATCTTCAGCCACCAATAAGACATTGCATCCACTCCACAGTTATTGATTTGTAGCCATGAATGGATCAAATGGACAAAAACAACAATAATGCACGAGCACACAATGTCCAGAGAAGTTGTTCTGTTTGTTTCCCTGCTAAAATGTACCAGTCTGCAGATAACACATCGACGCCGAGAGGAAACAAACAACAAATGGCATCCGGAGAGCAATTCTATATAGACAGGGAAACAGGCCAAATAAGAGAGGCTCTGCAGGGTGGAGGGTGGCAGCCGTGATATATTAACATTTAGATTACGGGAGAGAAGGGGAGTCAACAGGTGTACGCCAGATTAAACTCTGAGAAAAAAAGCATGAAGTAAGGAATGATTAAATAAAGGGGGGATGGGAGAGGATGAGCTGACAGAAATGATTTCCTGGTGCCGAGTTTAAGTGTGAACGACAGCGAAGGCGGCCAAACCGTCGTTCACTGTTTGATTGGACAAAGCTTTGTTTGAGATGAAATCAGAAAGCAGTCTGGGGCTGCAGAAGTGTCCGTCGTGCAGAGAGAACAGTTGGGAAAACGCAGCTCGCTTGTTTTCAGTGACAGACACTGTGATGGCACACACAGATGGATCAACCTGCCCCGTGTTGATTCTGCTGTCAAACCACAGCGCACAATAAATCCCTGCTTGTTCAGTAAAGTCAGGATTAGTGATCCAAATGTCTTAAAGAACACAACAGATACACTTAATGTGATACTTATTACCCTTTATGCTCCTTTTCAGGTTCATATTAGTATGTAGTGTCTCTACTTTAAAGAGTCCTCTCCTGCTGATGTTCAGGTGTATATCAGTATGTAGTGTCTCTACTTTAAAGAGTCCTCTCCTGCTGATGTTCAGGTGTATATCAGTATGTAGTGTCTCTACTTTAAAGAGTCCTCTCCTGCTGATGTTCAGGTGTATATCAGTATGTAGTGTCTCTACTTTAAAGAGTCCTCTCCTGCTGATGTTCAGGTGTATATCAGTATGTAGTGCCTCTACTTTAAAGAGTCCTCTCCTGCTGATGTTCAGGTGTATATCAGTATGTAGTGTCTCTACTTTAAAGAGTCCTCTCCTGCTGATGTCCAGGTGTATATCAGTATGTAGTGTCTCTACTTTAAAGAGTCCTCTCCTGCTGATGTTCAGGTGTATATCAGTATGTAGTGTCTCTACTTTAAAGAGTCCTCTCCTGCTGATGTTCAGGTGTATATCAGTATGTAGTGTCTCTACTTTAAAGAGTCCTCTCCTGCTGATGTTCAGGTGTATATCAGTATGTAGTGTCTCTACTTTAAAGAGTCCTCTCCTGCTGATGTTCAGGTGTATATCAGTATGTAGTGTCTCTACTTTAAAGAGTCCTCTCCTGCTGATGTTCAGGTGTATATCAGTATGTAGTGTCTCTACTTTAAAGAGTCCTCTCCTGCTGATGTTCAGGTGTATATCAGTATGTAGTGCCTCTACTTTAAAGAGTCCTCTCCTGCTGATGTTCAGGTGTATATCAGTATGTAGTGTCTCTACTTTAAAGAGTCCTCTCCTGCTGATGTTCAGGTGTATATCAGTATGTAGTGTCTCTACTTTAAAGAGTCCTCTCCTGCTGATGTTCAGGTGTATATCAGTATGTAGTGTCTCTACTTTAAAGAGTCCTCTCCTGCTGATGTTCAGGTGTATATCAGTATGTAGTGTCTCTACTTTAAAGAGTCCTCTCCTGCTGATGTTCAGGTGTATATCAGTATGTAGTGCCTCTACTTTAAAGAGTCCTCTCCTGCTGATGTTCAGGTGTATATCAGTATGTAGTGTCTCTACTTTAAAGAGTCCTCTCCTGCTGATGTCCAGGTGTATATCAGTATGTAGTGTCTCTACTTTAAAGAGTCCTCTCCTGCTGATGTTCAGGTGTATATCAGTATGTAGTTGTCTCTACTTTAAAGAGTCCTCTCCTGCTGATGTTCAGGTGTATATCAGTATGTAGTGTCTCTACTTTAAAGAGTCCTCTCCTGCTGATGTTCAGGTGTATATCAGTATGTAGTGTCTCTACTTTAAAGAGTCCTCTCCTGCTGATGTTCAGGTGTATATCAGTATGTAGTGTCTCTACTTTAAAGAGTCCTCTCCTGCTGATGTTCAGGTGTATATCAGTATGTAGTGTCTCTACTTTAAAGAGTCCTCTCCTGCTGATGTTCAGGTGTATATCAGTATGTAGTGTCTCTACTTTAAAGAGTCCTCTCCTGCTGATGTTCAGGTGTATATCAGTATGTAGTGCCTCTACTTTAAAGAGTCCTCTCCTGCTGATGTTCAGGTGTATATCAGTATGTAGTGTCTCTACTTTAAAGAGTCCTCTCCTGCTGATGTTCAGGTGTATATCAGTATGTAGTGTCTCTACTTTAAAGAGTCCTCTCCTGCTGATGTTCAGGTGTATATCAGTATGTAGTGTCTCTACTTTAAAGAGTCCTCTCCTGCTGATGTTCAGGTGTATATCAGTATGTAGTGTCTCTACTTTAAAGAGTCCTCTCCTGCTGATGTTCAGGTGTATATCAGTATGTAGTGTCTCTACTTTAAAGAGTCCTCTCCTGCTGATGTTCAGGTGTATATCAGTATGTAGTGTCTCTACTTTAAAGAGTCCTCTCCTGCTGATGTTCAGGTGTATATCAGTATGTAGTGTCTCTACTTTAAAGAGTCCTCTCCTGCTGATGTTCAGGTGTATATCAGTATGTAGTGTCTCTACTTTAAAGAGTCCTCTCCTGCTGATGTTCAGGTGTATATCAGTATGTAGTGTCTCTACTTTAAAGAGTCCTCTCCTGCTGATGTTCAGGTGTATATCAGTATGTAGTGTCTCTACTTTAAAGAGTCCTCTCCTGCTGATGTCCAGGTGTATATCAGTATGTAGTGTCTCTACTTTAAAGAGTCCTCTCCTGCTGATGTTCAGGTGTATATCAGTATGTAGTGTCTCTACTTTAAAGAGTCCTCTCCTGCTGATGTTCAGGTGTATATCAGTATGTAGTGTCTCTACTTTAAAGAGTCCTCTCCTGCTGATGTCCAGGTGTATATCAGTATGTAGTGTCTCTACTTTAAAGAGTCCTCTCCTGCTGATGTTCAGGTGTATATCAGTATGTAGTGTCTCTACTTTAAAGAGTCCTCTCCTGCTGATGTTCAGGTGTATATCAGTATGTAGTGTCTCTACTTTAAAGAGTCCTCTCCTGCTGATGTTCAGGTGTATATCAGTATGTAGTGTCTCTACTTTAAAGAGTCCTCTCCTGCTGATGTCCAGGTGTATATCAGTATGTAGTGTCTCTACTTTAAAGAGTCCTCTCCTGCTGATGTTCAGGTGTATATCAGTATGTAGTGTCTCTACTGGGACATGTCTCCATGCTTTAATGTTCTTCATTGTTCTCATACTGCCTGTGCTGCAGCACCTCTTTTCACCCTCCGTCTGAAACCAGACAAGTGTTGAAATGTTGTGTTTGAATGTGGAAATGAGGCATTATGTTATACTACCCTTTGGTGAATTTAGGAGAAATCTACAGATGCAAATAGACAACAATAGTAAAATAAACTTCTAAGTGTATATTTTGTTTATACTGATCTGAAACATGTCGTGGAAGCAAAACAGACCAGAATCTCAAAACTTTAATATTAAAGATTAGAAACACTTCATAGTATATCAAAACTATTTTGATTTCCCTCAGCAGAGAAGCTATATCTGGATTGTTTTAGCTAATTCCCTTGAGAATAAGCGCTGGCTCCTTCTTCATTTCCTGAGTGTTTTACCAGATCTAACTGCTGAATAATTTCATGCAATCTGGACATCCATTTGTTAAAACAGGGCGATGAGAGGATCTCTGCTGACTATATCCTGCTTTCTCAAAGACACACAAACCCCCTAGGAGCCACAGCTGCTGTATACAATAACAAACAACCTATTATCATATTTTCATGGACAATTTTCAGCTTGTCAGACGGAGAAACACACAACAGTCTCCCTGCTGACAGATCGCATTACTTCAAGTGTCAGTTGTTAAACACACTTCTGTTATCTTCATTTTGTTGTGTGTGATAGAGACTGTGAGCAGCTGCAGTCTCTTAAATTGACTTCAAGCAAAGACATTTCTAGGGTCCGAGCACCGACACCGTCAGGTCAAGGTTTTGCATTATTATGTCTAAAAAGAATCACAGTTTGGAGGGCCTAAACATGTTTTCAGATGCAATTTTCGGTGGTGAAAATGTACGCATATTAGGGTTCGCGCACCTAGAACGAAGTCTTTATATTGTCCTACATGTATGAAATTTGGTGAGTGTATGTATCACGTGGAGTCGACAAATAAAGTATATTGTGACTAGAATGTAAACCCATCAGGAATTCGGCCATCTTTAGTTTTACAGCATTTTTTGACCAATTCAGGCAGCCCCTTCTTCCGATTTTATCCGATGGACTTCAAATGTTGTTGAATACAATGTTGAATGTCAATCACAGCAGACTCAAGAGCCTTACAGACTATTAACTGATTATCAAACTCCATCTAATTCCAACCTCCATTTCATTTAATGTTATCAATCAAAATAAGTGGCTTTGACAGCGAAGCTACGTCTAAATTATTCTTTCTAGTAGTGCTGCTGTGTCTGAGGAATTGGAGTCTATGAAGACTGCCGGCTGACAGTGACAGCTAAATGGCTGCAGAGTAAAATTTTAATGCACTGTGTGGTGTACAGCTGAGCACTGGGACGCCGTTTGGTCCTGAACGCAGCATCAGGAGACGCCTTTTCAGAGCGACACACTGCAGCGCCTCCCTCTTTGTTCGTGACACTTCCAAAGAGCTTCACATCTCAGAGTTATGTGCACGCAGATGCTTACAACCACACGAGTAAACTGTCTTAAACTGAAGGAGCGATGAAGTGCAGACAGCAAAGCATTAACATGTAACACACAGATGGAAAGGACAGAAGGTTTTGCATTGATTTTGTGATTTCTTTGGGTTATTTGGCTCCTAACCAAAGCCTGTGAGTATAACTTTACAGATAAGAAGGCATAGCAGAGCCGCTTAGCACCAGATGCTATCATGTCATTCACCTCAGGTTAGCAGCAAAATTGGAGATGCAGTTAACCATCTCTGCATTCTGTTTCTCTGCACCCCACATGCTGTGGAGAAAAAGGGGGGAGGGAGGACAAAACAAGAGGCAGTTACAAGCTGCTCCCCCATCCACAGGTTAGCCTAGCACAGCCAGACGGCTAACAGAAAAGACTTAGCACTAGCGGCTAAAATGCTACGACACACATGGTCCTGAAAAGTTTAAAATGGCTGCTTTCCCCTGCCTGTGATGTAATGAAGACTTTTCTTTTGGCCGCTGCTTTTAATTGAACTATTCATATCTCACACTGCACTGTTTGTATATATTGATTGTTGTGCTTGTATTTAGATCTTAATGTGTGCATATGTATACATGTGTCTTGTGTATATAAAGGTATATACATATTAGTTTTTGTATTCTGGATTGTGGGAAACGGTATTTCGGTCTCTCTGTCTGTACACACAAACTGGAAGACTGACCATAAAGTTGACTTTGACTTACTTTTATGAATGTATTTTATTTTATGTTGATTTGATTATCTTTGCTTTTTAATGACTTTTTTTTTTTTTTAAATGCCATTTTCTTAATGTCTTTCATTTTTGTAAAGCACTTTGAATTGCTATTTAAAAACACTTGCCTTGCCTAAACAACACTATAAACACCTGACTGACAACGACTTAGTATTCTCTGAAGTAACTTTACAACAGAACATCTGATAAGAGACATGTTTTTAAATGGTGTGTGTGTCGTGTGTTGCCGGATAACACGGCTAGCAGACTAGCTACCAGGAGCTAAATGAGAGAAGGACCCCAGTGGGAGTGGGATCTGAGGGGGGGGTGAGTGGGAGGATGGCAGTGGAGGTGGGGAGAAGAGGCATGGAGTATCTAGGTCACCGCTAAGATGAATCAAACACAGCTGGGGTGATAGCACAGCTCCGTACGGGAGAGAGGCTTCAAATGTTTCATGAGTCTGAGTCAGAGGTGGGAGAGCCACTTTGAATTCATTTAGTTTATCCACAGTGGAGAAACACTCTGTCCTGCATTCAGTGTTTATTACTTAAGCATTGCATCAAAATGTATTTGAACTACCATTTTGTCTTAATTTACATTATTTCATTTCATATTCTGTTCTTGTACATATCCTATATTCTATCATGTACATAGACTTCTTGCACTACTGTTTATTTTGTATTGCTGTATTTTATTATATATGTTGCATTGTTGGAGGAGCTCAGGTCAGAAGAATTTCATTACCATTTCTACACTGTAGCTTATGACAATTAAACCTTTGAATCTTTGAATTAATTAAAGTGTTTTTTGATGCAGAATGGCAATTTTTTAGAGTAATATGCAACACTTTATTGGATTTTGAAGAGTAATAGATTACATGTAACAGGATTATGTAATCAGGATACAGAACAAGGTAACTGTGTTCCCTTACACTTACTTAATACAAATAACTGTCGGCTGTTGATATCTATGTATATGTATGTGTATGTGTGTATATATATATATATGTGTGTGTATGTATATGTGTATATATATATATATGTGTATGTGTGTGTGTGTGTATATATATATATGTGTATGTGTGTGTGTGTGTATATATATATGTGTATGTGTGTGTATGTATATGTGTATATATATATATATGTGTATGTGTGTGTGTGTGTGTATATATATGTGTATGTGTGTGTGTGTGTATATATATATATGTGTATGTGTGTGTGTGTGTGTATATATATATGTGTATGTGTGTATGTATATGTGTATATGTATATATGTCAATCAACAAGTAAGGCAGATTCATAATAATAATAATAATAACAATAATAATTAATAATAATAATAATAATAATAATGATGATAATTATTTATAGATTATAAATAAATAATTTAGGGACAAGGGGGTGAGATTAAATAAATTATACTTCTTCTCACTCCTTTTCCAATACTAGATGTGGGACTGTTTATGTTGCTAATGCTGTTGTTGTTGTTGTTGTTGTTGTTGTTGTGAAGGTCACTTTGTTTTGTTTTCTCTTACATGACTATGCACTGCAACATTTTTTGTTTTGTAATTATTTATTTTACTTAAATCAATCAATCAATCAACTAATCAGATGACTGTGACATAACATAATAAGAAATAATTAATATTATTGATCATTCTTTTTTTCTAAGGTGACATTGTTCTGTTGTTTTACATAACACACTACCGTAATAAACATATTATTAATATTTGTTTTCTCTTGTATTTGCATTGCGTTTGATCCTGTAGAGGTCATCCTAAATGAATGGAGAGTAATCAGGTTACATTTGTTTCTTTATACTTAGATTAGGTGACAGGTAACTCGTAATCCTCCAAACCCTAAATTATAATTAGTCATTAAAGAATGTGTGCATCCTTTTAAATGTACACATTGTCTTCTTATACTGTCAGGTATCATAATACATCAAATCCTTTGTTGTTATCATTTATATTAATACTGTTTAGTCTTATTTTTATTCCAGATTGCCAATTTTATAATCCTGAACGTCACCAAGCGCTCTAAGTTACAGCTTCTTAAACGTCTACTGGTGGTTTTAAAGAGGAAAGGGTAAAAAAGGTCATAAAATACATGTCATGTCCTCTGGTTTCCGCTGTGTTATGAGTCTCTTGCAACGTTTTTTTATTTGTATAATGTTTGGCTTTGCAGCGTGTCCTTCATGCATCGAAGTTGGTGAAGATGTTTTATTAAGTGTGTTTTTATATTTGCATCGTTTTCAAAAGTGCAGCGAGCTTCTCCTGTCAGACATGTTTTGGGCCAGCGTAGAAAGGAGAAGGAGTAGAAAGTAGCATAAAGTGGAAATACCTTAATCAGGGTTCATACACTTTTTCACCAATGATTTTCAATGACTTTTCAATGACTTCTCCATGACCTTTACCTAATTTTCCATGATCAAAAACATGACTCTTTCTCAGCGGTACCACTGAAAATGTTTTATTTTAACATGGAACAGGAAAATAAGGTCTGCATCTGAAACATGTTGTGCCTACCTAAAACAAATCAAGTAGGCTTACTAGCTTCTACACGCTAAAGCAACTCAAATCTCCAGCAAAACACCTCGTCAGTTAAAAGCCATTTTACGTTTCCTTACTATACGATACAGTATGTATTATCATTATAGTATTACTATTTTGGCGATTAGATAAAATATAAATTATATTTGATGCAACTTTAGTTACATTTCCATAACTTTTCCAGGACCTGGAATTAGCATTTTGAATTTCCATGACTTAAGAACCCTGCTTAAAGTTAAGTTCAGTACTTAGTTACTTAAGGACTTAACTGCTCTAAGTTACATCTTTTTAAACATCTACTGGTGGCATTTGAAAGAGGAAAAGGTAAAAAAGGTTGTGAAAAACATTGAATGATTTAGTTAAATAAAGAGAAAGCAACTTACACCAAGTTACTGAGCGACGCCAGGCTCATCTGACTCGACTGTTGCTGCTGTTGTTGTTGCTGCTGATGCTGCTGCTGCTGCTGCTGCTGCTGTTGCTGGGAGACCACTGGTTGCTGTTGCCAGGCAGCCATGGACGGTGTGAACGTCTGCAGCGCGGTGAGATCTGCACTCGTCAGCTGGTACTCTGAGATAAAGGGAGAACGAGAGAGGATGAGGATGAGGATGAGGAGGAGGAGGGGGGGGTTGTTTTTACATCACACAAGTTTTTCTGGAGCATCAATATTAATCAGAGCTAATCCATATTAATGGAGACCTTTGAAGTGCAAGTGTTCCACAATGAACAAAGTGAATATTCATAGTGGTTTGTGGCATCGCACTGCAAAGGGTTTCAAGTATTTCTTCACGTGGCACTTGGAGATATTTCACGACACACAAAGCAGACTGTGTGTTTGACTCTGAGTCCTATTTTGTAAAGGAACGACCATAAGGCATACTAAAGGGTTATTAGATAAGAGAAGATAAGCCTGTATTGAATATTTAAATGCAGGTGACTTAGCGGCAATTTAATATTAAGGAAATCCAAAAAGTAACGGAAAGTAATCAGGTTACTTTTATTTTTTGGTAATCAGACTAGATTGAAATTGAAAACGCATCTATTTGAAAACACCAAGCAATTTAGGCTTTGTATCTGAGTCACCAGCACTTACTATGGTACGATCTTAATAAGTGAATATATCTGCACTTCCCTTGTTGTTTAGAGTTTGATTCTTTATGGTCTTTGCACTCATTGTAAGTCACTTTGGATAAAAGCCTCAGCTAAATGATATGTCATTATTTTGTTTATTATTTACATGTATACAGAGGTAACTAGTTATTTGAACGGAACATTACAAGTAACCCTCCCAACCCAATTATATATTATTAACACATCCAGGATTGGAGAGAGTTAATGTGTCTTACAGAAACATTACAAGCTAAAAAGCACCAAACAGCTGGCTCTAACCCTCCTAAATGGTAAAAAAAAAAAAAGGAAATATAGGTGTTGAGTTTCCTGTCCCGACGTAAACACACAGATTTAGTCCGTGGTGCGTTCGCTGTCTTACCCGTATTGTAGGCCGTCTGCATGCCGGAGAAGGGTGCGAGGAGACTGGGTGTTGCCACGGAGACCACAGGTGTGGTGAGCGACTGGGAGACGCCTAGCCGCTGAGCATTCTGGGAAAACACAGAGATGGAGGGAGGAAATATGAGATACAGGAAGTAGGATCTGGGGATTTTTAGGAGCGTTTGGAGGTGGCTTCAAGGGAGTCTCCAACAAAATGGAAACTTTTGGAACATAATGACATCACTACAGAACACTCGTGCTCCTATTGGCTAGCGCTTCAACACATTGTACGTGATAAGCTAAGGGGCGGGACATCTCTAAGCGTGGAGAAATGTCCCAGTAGAGACACTACATACTGATATACACCTGAACGTCAGCAGGAGAGGACTCTTTAAAGTAGAGACACTACATACTGATATACACTTGAACGTCAGCAGGAGATTACTCTTTAAAGTAGAGACACTACATACTGATATACACCTGAACGTCAGCAGGAGAGGACTCTTTAAAGTAAAGACACTACATACTGATATACACTTGAACGTCAGCAGGAGATTACTCTTTAAAGTAGAGACACTACATACTGATATACACCTGAACATCAGCAGGAGAGGACTCTTTAAAGTAGAGATACTACATACTGATATGAACCTGAACATCAGCAGGAGAGGACTCTTTAAAGTAGAGACACTACATACTGACATACACCTGAACATCAGCAGGAGAGGACTCTTTAAAGTAGAGACACTACATACTAATATGAGCCTGAACATCAGCAGGAGAGGACTCTTTAAAGTAAAGACACTACATACTAATATGAGCCTGAACATCAGCAGGAGAGGACTCTTTAAAGTAGAGACACTACATACTGATATGAACCTGAACATCAGCAGGAGAGGACTCTTTAAAGTAGAGACACTACATACTGACATACACCTGAACATCAGCAGGAGAGGACTCTTTAAAGTAGAGACACTACATACTAATATGAGCCTGAACATCAGCAGGAGAGGACTCTTTAAAGTAAAGACACTACATACTGATATACACTTGAACGTCAGCAGGAGAGGACTCTTTAAAGTAGAGACACTACATACTGATATACACCTGAACATCAGCAGGAGAGGACTCTTTAAAGTAGAGACACTACATACTGATATACACCTGAACATCAGCAGGAGAGGACTCTTTAAAGTAGAGACACTACATACTGATATACACCTGAACATCAGCAGGAGAGGACTCTTTAAAGTAGAGACACTACATACTGATATACACCTGAACATCAGCAGGAGAGGATTCTTTAAAGTAGAGACACTACATACTGATATACACCTGAACATCGGCAGGAGAGGACTCTTTAAAGTAGAGACACTACATACTGATATACACCTGAACATCAGCAGGAGAGGACTCTTTAAAGTAGAGACACTACATACTGATATACACCTGAACATCAGCAGGAGAGGACTCTTTAAAGTAGAGACACTACATACTGATATACACCTGAACATCAGCAGGAGAGGATTCTTTAAAGTAGAGACACTACATACTGATATACACCTGAACATCGGCAGGAGAGGACTCTTTAAAGTAGAGACACTACATACTGATATACACCTGAACATCAGCAGGAGAGGACTCTTTAAAGTAGAGACACTACATACTAATATGAGCCTGAACATTTGCATAATAGGTCCCCTTTAAGGAATGTTGCCCTATATCAAGATTGGAAACGTTGTAATAGTGTAAATAAATACTCTGATGCTATGACATCCATCTAACATTCACAACTGAACTCTATTTTCTTGGCTCTTTGCATCCAGTGTCGTGAGAAAACCTGGTCGGGTTTCACCTCGTTTTTTATCCCCTTTTATGGGCCCATTGTAGGGGAACATGACATCATCCATTTTCAACAGTAATAATGATAATGGTTAGCATGTGCTTCCCACTGTACAGCAGAGCGGCTGCAGAGACGTTGTTGCAATGAGAACTATTTAATTACACTATTACTACTGAAATGTTTCACTTAAATCACAGCTTGTTCTGCTTTTAGTCCAAATGGAAAACCCATGCATTAGTCTTTGCTTCACGAAGCTAAGTGCAGCAACACCAATTCACTTTTGTATCCCTCAGTTTGGGGTTTTATTGGCAGATTAAATAAAGACAAATAGTATAAAGCAAATGCACCAGAGCAGTGATAAATGTGCAGGGCAGTGGATGATGTTTTTTTTTTTTTTGCACCCCTGCGAGAAAACACAAGCACCTCCATTCCTCCCCGAGGCGTTTAACTTTTTCATCGACACTTTAACATCTGCGTGCAAAGATGACAAATGTCTCGCATCTCGAGGTGGCGTTGGCATGGCGTTATGTAGCGTCACGGAGGAAGGTGTGATGAGAGGCTTCATGCCGACAGGAACGCATGCATCGACAAATGTGTGTGTGTGTGTGTGTGTGTGTGTGTGTGTGTGTGTGTGTGTGTGTGTGTGTGTGTGTGTGTGTGTGTGTGTGTGTGTGTGTGTGTGTGTGTGTGTGTGTGTGTGTGTGTGTGTGTGTGTGTGTTTGAAACTTATGTGTGTGCCATGGTGTGAAAAGAAGGTATGTGAGGATTGCAAACACAGTGAAAGGTGTTTGTTTTTTGGGTGTGTATTTATGCGGAGAAATATGCATGAACACATGTCGGGATGAATGTGTGTGTGTGTTTTTGGGGGGGTGAAGGGGTCAGTGTGCCGACCTCCAGTGTGTGTGTGTGTGTGTGTGTGTGTGTGTGTGTGTGTGTGTGTGTGTGTGTGTGTGTGTGTGTGTGTGTGTGTGTTCCAGGTTGTGATGTTTTCTCACTTTGATCCTCTGAGCGTCGGCACTGAGATAAACCAAACATGCACATGCTGAGCAAACTTCACACAGTCAGCTGGCCGCTCCGGTTCCCTCAATGATCCCTCAATGTTCCCTCAATGTTCCTTTGTGTACTCTCAATGTTCCCTGGATGTTCCTTTGTGTACTCTCAATGTTCCCTGGATGTTCCTTTGTGTACTCTCAATGTTCCCTTGATGTTCCCTCAATGTCCCTTCAATATTCTCGTATGTTCCCTCAGTGTTTTCGAAATGTTTCTTCAATGTTTCTTACATATTCTCATAAAGTTCTCTAGATGTTTCTTAATGTTCCCTCAATGTTCCCTTGTGTACTCTCAATGTTCCCTCAGTTTCCCCTAAATATTCTTGTAATGTTCCATCAATGTTTTCTTAATGTTCCTTTTGTGTTCTCTCAATGTTCCTTAAATATTCTCGTAATTTTCCCTCAATGTTCCTTCAATGTTCTATCAGTGTTCCCTCAGTGTTCCCTCAGTGTTCCCTCAGTGTTCCCTCAGTGTTCCCTCAATGTCCCCTCAATGTCCCTTTGTGTTCTCTCAATGTTCTCTCAATGTTCCCTCAATGTTCCCTCAGTGTTCCCTCAGTGTTCCCTCAGTGTTCCCTCAGTGTTCCCTCAGTGTTCCCTCAATGTTTCCTCAATATTCTCGTAATGTTTCCTCAATATGTTCTTATTGTTCGCTCAATGTTCTTTTAATGTTCCCTCAATGTTCCTTCAATGTTCTCGTAATGTTCCCTCAAAAGCTTCCTATTTTATGAAAATATCTTATTTTATTCTTACTTTTAATTGATTGAATTGATCTTTTACTCTCAGGAAACCCGACTCCCCCCTGTGATAAATGAAGTATTCCTGATTCTGCCTCTCTTTATTATCCGGCATCGTTCGGGGATTTTACCGGGCAAACTTCAAACTCCTTAAAAGTTAATTTGTTTTAGATTCAAGTGTCCAGCCCTCTTGATCTCGACTCTCCTCGAGTGTGTCTCTGCGTTGGGACTGTGAGAGGCTCGGTGTGTGTATTGAACTCTGAATCCTGCAGGAACCAGTGCAAGCAGCTGATTGGTTCCTGGTGTTCCCCCTCTCTTCTTCTACTCTCTTCAACCCTAACGAAGGTGCATGCTCATGCTCGGTGAGATCATTCCACATCAACGAGGTTTAAAATTCTGAAAGGGGTCTTCACCTCACTCACCAACTCCAGCTCTTCCTCTGTCTGCACGGCCGGGGGGGGGGGGGGTAAAACACAGAGGACCGTTACCTTTCTACTACTAACTGCAGTCGAATATGATCAAACATGTGTTATATTATAAGTCGTACTGATTAAATGTGCTGGTAGATCCACGTCGATGCATGCTTTGATCCGTCTGTATAAGTGTTCGTCTGATAGAGATATGTAACGTTTCATGGTTTGTTGATTATGTGTGCTCCTGCAGATGGAAATTAGGTCAAATCTGACATCTCTTTTTTGAGATTAGTGCATTTTAATACATGGTCCTTGTTTAATTTAAATGAGTTTTGTACGGTGGCTGACAGGTGCAAACGTGCTACAACCGCCCAAAACATTTCCGTTTGGAGTACGATGCAAATATAAAAACACACATTTTGCAAAACACATCGAAATGAAGAAACATCTTCACCATCTTGAGGAAATATGTGCAGTGTTTACTAAAAGTGCCGTATAAAATTAAAATAATAAAACGTGCTAGAAGCTCAAATACAACGGGAACTGTTTCCAGGGGACTCTAAAAAGTGATGCACACAATGAAAGGTAAGTTTCCAACAACAGAGTCAGTTGTTCAGCTTTATAATCCTGAACGTCACCAAGCGCTCCGTCCCAGCTGTGTGCGTCACTCTTTAGTGTCCCCTGGTCTCCCAGCTGTGTGCGTCACTCTTTAGTGTCCCCTGGTCTCCCAGCTGTGTGCGTCACTTTTTAGTGTCCCCTGGTCTCCCAGCTCTGTGTGTCACTTTTTAGTGTCCCCTGGTCTCCCAGCTGTGTGCATCACTCTTTAGTGTCCCCTGGTCTCCCAGCTGTGTGCGTCACTTTTTAGTGTCCCCTGGTCTCCCAGCTGTGTGCGTCACTCTTTAGTGTCTCCTGGTCTCCCAGCTGTGTGCGTCACTCTTTAGTGTCCCCTGGTCTCCATCTGTGTGCGTCACTCTTTAGTGTCCCCTGGTCTCCCAGCTGTGTGCGTCACTCTTTAGTGTCCCCTGGTCTCCCAGCTGTGTGCGTCACTCTTTAGTGTCCCCTGGTCTCCCAGCTGTGTGCGTCACTCTTTAGTGTCCCCTGGTCTCCCAGCTGTGTGCGTCACTTTTTAGTGTCCCCTGGTCTCACAGCTGTGTGCGTCACTCTTTAGTGTCCCCTGGTCTCCATTGTGTTTTGAGATTCTTGAGCGTTTTGTATTTGCAGCGTTTGGTTTCTGCAGCTCGTATCTCCTACTGGAAATGTGTTGGGGCGTTGAAGGGCGTTGGCATGCACCTGTCGGACACTATAACTTTGTGTTTGATACCGAAATCAGATTTATTTTGGCCAGACTCGTTGTGACTCGGGGTCTAAATGCAGGTCGCTCTTCAGGGAAACTCCTCTGTTGCACCCCTCAGTGAAACATGGAGTTTATTTCTGTCTCTGCTTTAACAAAACCTTTTTTTAGTGTCTGACTTCATACAGAGTTTATTCCTGTCACGGTACAGCTTCGTGATGACACAGCGGTGACATTTGCAGTAACATTTTTAATTGTTTTCCTGTAAATGCAACTACATTTGCACTGCTAGTTTCCTCAGCGGCACTCAGCAGTGGTAACCGAGTCTTTTAATTGAACTTGCCCACAGCAGGTCACCTCATACGGGTCCATTGATTATGCTAATGATGAAATCTCAAGAAATCACACACGCTAATGAACCGCTCGTTTCATCAGGTTGAAAAGAGCATGTGTAATAGGTTAAAGATAAGAACATGAAAACCATCCTGAATAAGTCTTATTATGAAAAGGCTTTCAATTAACACTCAGAGCCCCTTGCAATGTTCTCTTTATCTGTCAAATTAGGAACTTTGTGACCAGGGAACCGCGTTGACAACCATGTGTAGACCGTTATTTTTATACATTTACTTATACCTCTTAATATATACCTCTTAATGCGTGGTTATGTATATATGTGACTATATATCTGTATGTATGTGTATATAAGTGGGTGTTCAGGCGTGTATTTGTATACATGATGTCCCTGTTTGTATCAAACACAGAGAAATTGACAATAAAGTCGACTTTGACTTTCATTTTACGGCTTTACTCCACACTAGACTTTAGATTTCCTAAAAAAAATCTCATTTAATTCTCGTTCTGTATTTACATTTTTAAGTAATCGGGCCAAATATTTTCCACATTCAGCGCCCCGTCCCCATGTGAGTTTGTCCCCTCTAAGTTTGTCCCTGTGTGTTTTGCCGTAGCGTCAACACTTTTACTCCACACTAGACTTTAGATTTCCTATAAAACATCTCATATCATTTTCATTCAGTAGCAATCGGACCCAATCTATTCCACATGCAGTGTCCCTTCCCCTTGTGAGTTTGTCCCCTCTAAGTTTGTCCCTGAGTGTTTGCCGTAGCTCACCAGCTGCATGAGGCTCTTGCTCTGCGAGGTGATGACCCTCAGGTCCGGCTTGCGGCTGTTCATCTGAGGGCTGGGCGGAGGCGGAGATTTGGCCTGGACTACTTTCCCCAGGCTGTTGCCGTTGGATACGGAGAGGAGGCCCGGGGAGGCCCTGGCGCTGATGTAGCCGTTAGCTGGAGAGAGAGAGAGAGGGAAAGAGAGAGAATTTTTTTTAAACACTTTAATTTAGATTTTCAATAACAATTAGCTCATTTAACTAGAGAACATGAGAGGGAGTGTGCGTGTGCGTGTGTGCGTGTGTGTGTGTGTGTGTGTGTGTGTGTGTGTGTGTGTGTGTGTGTGTGTGTGTGTGTGTGTGTGTATGTATGTATGTACAATCACTCGTAAAGAAAACAAAAAGGTTATGGTAGATTTAAAAAGAAATGTGTAGTAAATAAACAAATACTTTGAGGAACAATAACAGTGGTGGGTTACTGCTGAGAGTACTTTCATATTTGTTTAAAAAAAGCCTTGGTATTTTCATAATTATGTAGTTTTTATCAAACAAAGAGGAGGTAATAGTACATCTGTTGGGGACTATTTTCTGCGGCGGATTACTCCACATGAGCATATTAACATTTGGTCAGGTGGCAAAAATACTACAGTTTTACTTGTGTTAAATACACAAACACATACAAATAAATAAACAAACCATGTGTGTTCAGTTTGGCTCGTTGATGTGTTTTTGATATTTTCTCCTGGACAACGACGACTTATCAGAATATACTTTAACTGAATATTATAGAGTCTCTTTATCCCTACAGAGCTCTGGCTTTCTGCCGCTCTCTGAACTTTCTCACGGCTGCATTCCTTCAACCTGTCAGAACGCACCCCTCCTTTTACACGGGCCGCATTCCAAACTGCATTTCAACGCAACAACAATCACTGAACAACAAAAACCTGATTTACTGTGTGACGGACTTCAAAAGCAGGGAAACACCTCTGTGTGTGTGTGTGTGTGTGTGTGTGTGTGTGTGTGTGTGTGTGTGTGTGTGTGTGTGTGTGTGTGTGTGTGTGTGTACAATCACTCGTAACGAAAACAACAAAAACCTGATTTCCTGTATGACAGACTTCAAAAGCAGGGAAACACCTCTGTGTGTGTGTGTGTGTGTGTGTGTGTGTGTGTGTGTGTGTGTGTGTGTGTGTGTGTACAATCACTCAAAGAAAACAACAAAAACCTGATTTACTGTATGACGGACTTCAAAAGCAGGGAAACACCTCTGTGTGTGTGTGTGTGTGTGTGTGTGTGTGTGTGTGTGTGTGTGTGTGTGTGTGTATGTACAATCACTCGTACAGAAAACAACAAAAACCTGATTTACTGTATGACGGACTTCAAAAGCAGGGAAACACCTCTGTGTGTGTGTGTGTGTGTGTGTGTGTGTGTGTGTGTGTGTGTATCTTGAGACATGAAATATACAATATATAATTTTTTTAAATATGCTTATACATCAAGTTTTTATTGTTTTTGCCAACAAATTTGAGGTCTTTGACCAAAAAAAAATACAATTCTTTTTTGTAATTGTATTATTATTATATGTAGTTTTAATAGTTTGCTATCAGTCCTGAATCCATATCATTTTTTGTTTATTTACTCTTGTGTTCTCTATAACAAAATTATATTATTAATAACTCACCTGTACCTTATCTGTATATATTAATACTGATAAAGTTGTAAACATATATATGAAAGTAAATATGACACTTCAACTGCCTCAGATCTCATCGCACTACTAATATTGAAAATGACACGTATTGATGTTTTAGGCTTTTGCTAATTGACTTTTCAATGAAACTGTTTAAAAAACTACAAAAACTCTTGTCATGACAACGAGACTCCAGCAGACAGCAGCCTGTTCCTGCTGAGGTCCGAGATAAAAGCATGCAGAGAGAGAGAGAGGGACAGCAGGGACTTTCCCAACCAAGACACACACATACACACACACACACTGAAGAGTCAGTCAGGGTGTGTGTGATAGCAGCAGATAGCAGTTTCTCCATGACGCCGCTTCCAGACGACAGTGGCATGTGACTCTGCTTCATCACACACACACACACACACACACACACACACACACACACACACACACACACACACACACACACACACACACACACACACACACACACACACACACACACACACACACACACACACACACACACACACACACACACACACACACACACACACACACACACACACACACACACACACACACACACACACACACACACACACACAAGTAAAGAAATCAACAAAAACCTGATTTACTGTATGACGGACTTCAAAAGCAGGGAAACACCTGTGTATGTGTGTGTGTGTGTGTGTGTGTGTGTGTGTGTGTGTGTGTATGTGTGTGTGTGTGTGTGTGTGTGTGTGTGTGTGTGTTGTACCTAGTCATGTGTTATCAGGAACTCTTAGAAACAACGTTCTCATGCATTTCAGTGTGTTCATGTCCACTTGAGACACGTTCATAGACCCCAGAGGCATTCCTGTTTGAATGTTTGAGGGGAGAAATTATAAATTGTGGAAAAATATATTGTGACACAAAAATGTGACAAAATGCAGCCGTTTAAATCAATCTAAAAGGGCCGGGTTCCTTAGTCACGTCTTGTGGTTTCTGGCGAGGCTGATTGTTTGAATTACATTCTGATTTGAATAGGAACAACTTTGCTGTCTTATGTTAAAGGGGCCCTATTCTGCTTTCTGGAGTGTTCCCTCTCCTGTAGTGTGTTATATATGTTTTAGTGCATGTAAATGGTCTGCAGAGGCTAAAATCCCTGTGTTCCCTTCAGAGGGAGTTTCTAAAAAAAACAAAATAATTAAATTAAACAAATTAACAACTAAAAAGAGAGAAAAAGTAAGTTTTCACTTTAACTTTGCATAATACAGTGTGTGTGTGTGTGTGTGTGTGTGTGTGTGTGTGTGTGTGTGTGTGTGTGTGTGTGTGTGTGTGTGTGTGATGTCTCGTATTACGAGAGGACGGGCGTGGGAATGTGAGGAATGCCGGGTGACGTCAATGGTGACATTCCCGGATCCCCGAGTCCCCGAACAACAGCTGAGAACGACAGATCAACAGAGGAAGAGGAGGAGGAAGAGGAGGAGGAGGAAGAGGAGGAAGAGGAGGAGAGGGAAGCCGATGGAAGGAGGAAGATCGAGAAATACATGAAATGGAAAAAGATGAAGGTGAGGAAGGAGAAAGATGGAGGAGAGGAAGAGTTATGGATGGAAAAGGCTGTAGAAGAAAGAAAGGGAACAAGAGGAAAATGAGAGGGAGGACAGGGGAGGAGGAAGAAGAGGGGAGTAAAGGAAGCAAGTAAGGATGGAGGGAAGAGACGAGACAGCTGGAGGAGAGGAAAGGAAATGATGTAGAGAAAAGAAAGAGAACAGAAGAAATGGAGTAGGAGTTGACTAAGGGGATGAGGAAAGGAGACAGGAGGTGAACTCTTTTGGAAACGCTTTTTTAAATTAAATTCATATATTTGACAGATTAGCAGCTTCTTAAATATTGTATATATGTTAACTTGTCTTTGGCTCTGATACAGAGCGGGACAGCTCATATCACATCTATTGATTTCCTCTGAGACACCCGGAGACAACACGTCTACCAAGAGGAGAGAAGAGGATTCAAATACGTGCTATTATGTGTCTTATTACTGCAGTGTGTGTACTATTACTACAGAATATGTACTATTACTACAGAATGTGTCCTATTATGTGACCTATTACTACAGTATATGTACTATTACTACAGAATATGTACTATTACTGCAGTATGTGTCCTATTATGTGACCTATTACTACAGTATATGTACTATTACTACAGAATATGTACTATTACTACAGTATGTGTCCTATTATGTGACCTATTACTGCAGTGTGTGTACTATTACTACAGTATCTGTCCTATTATGTGTCTTATTACTGCAGTGTGTGTACTATTACTACAGTATATGTACTATTACTGCAGTATGTGTCCTATTATGTGACCTATTACTACAGTATATGTACTATTACTACAGAATATGTACTATTACTACAGTATATGTACTATTACTACAGAATGTGTCCTATATCTTTCTTATTACTGCAGTATCTGTGCTAATGGGATTTAATGGGGAGATCTGGTCAATGTCACCTCTGAGGAGAGGAGCCAAGACAAGGGACAGGGACAGGGGGATTACTCCAGAGAGACGAGGGGGAACAGCTGATGGAGACAGGAGGAGAGGGGAGGGGGGGGGGGGGAAGCTGCAGAGAAACTCTCACATTACTTACACTTGTAGTTTTTGTTTGGATTATTGAACTGAATATTCTTCATCTTAAAACTCACCTTTTTGCACTGGCTTTTAACACTAGTTGAACATAACACTTTATATTAAAGGGGACCTATCATGCAGAATGCTCTTTTGTACGTCTTTTATACATGAATATGTGTCCCCGGTGTTCCAGGGAACTCACCAAGTGTCAGAAAACACAACCCTCTCTATTTTCCTCCATACCCAAATCTCTAAGAAAGGGGCTGCAACGGATCTGATAAAAACTGATCCAGATTTGAACACTGTCCTGACGTCAGGACGGTGGCGCTACGGCTATTGGGCCAACTCTCCACCTATCAGGGGAATGTGGGGTTGGGCCACGGCCGGCCATTGCCGCTCGAAAGCGCTGGAGACGCTGTAGTACATATGCCAGGCCTGTAAGTGGCGCTGTAGTCTGCCACAAAAGCAGCGAAGAAGACTTCCCGCCAATAGTTACCATGGTTACCCTTCTGTTTATTCTCCGCTGTGGCTCTTTTTCTTTCCCTCCCCGAGGCAAGCGTTTGCTCCCGCTGCTTTAATTCAATGCAATCCCTCCCCGTCGAGGCAAGCACTGTAATTCTCTCCGGTTAGTCCACCAGCAGATGACAAACACCCACCTCTCCGCCTCTTCCAAGGAACGAGGGGACCGTGCGGCAGAGTTTCAGTTTCAGTTTCTTTCGCCGGTCAAGATGTCTGTTAAAGTTTAAATCTTCCGGACAAAATAAGAAAAGTGCCGGTCAAAGGTCTTCTTTGTTATTTATTGAGCTTTAAAACAAATGAATAACGACTCTATATAATAAAACACGGAGGACGGAGATCTCTTTTTCTCCCCCTCTTCTGACAGCCCAGCAGCTGATCAGAGCACGGCTCCCCTCTCCTGCAGGGGGGGCGTGGTCAGCAGAATCAGACCCGTAGACAGCAAACAGCACATAGAGCGAAATGAGGCATGGCTAAAATGCATGATCTGTTTGGTATTTTGAAAACAGAAACGTATAAATATACCTTATATAGGTATGGCCCTACAATATATTATTCAAATATAGCATGATAGGTCCACTTTAAGGTACACATGTTCACCATCAACTAGTTGTTAATTAACATGCATATTAGCAGTATATTGGCTCTTTATTAGTCATTATAAAACACTTATTAATGCCTTATTCTACATGACCATATTCTATAATAATAGGCCATTAGTTGAGAGTTTTTCCTCAATAACCCTCTAATTAGTGCTTATTTATTGCAAGTAAGGAAGTTCTTGTACATGAGTTTTGGTCTTAATATGCTCTGCTCAATATGGGCCTAATAAGGCAGTAATACCACAAGAATAGTAATTCTCCCATAATAACACTTAACAAATATGATCTATTCTTATGTAACAAGACATTAAACTATAAGTGTTAATTGTGTCATAATAACTTAAAATGTGGTATTTTCTAACTCAGAATATGTTCACTAATAAGATGCTCTAATATGCATGTTAATTAACAACTAGTTGACGTGCATATGTGTACCTTAATTAAGGTGTTACCGTGTTTTTATATGTTTCTTGTTATTGTGCTTTTTATCTTGTTTTAATTATTGTTTTATTATTTTACTCCTATTGTGTTATTCTATATTGTATTTGTTCCCCGTACAGCACTTTGGTCAACTGAGGTTGTTTTAAATGTGCTATATAAATAAATAAAGATTGATATTGAGATTAGAGTCAAAGTAAAATGTGGAACTAGAGTCGTCTTAAAAGAAAAATGACAGCAGGCGCCTCGTTGAGTGGAGGAGAGTGTTGGCGCTCTGCTGATCTCTCTCTCAGATATTGGTTGTCCTGCACCAGCTGGCAGACACGCAGCAGGTCAGGAATATTATCACGCTTTTTAAGATTCTCCTCTCTTGGTTTCTGAGTCTGGAAGCTTCCCCAGAGCCGCTGTGGAGCTCCAGAAAGAGTCTCAACTTCCTCCTGTTTCCCTTCAACAACATGAAGCTGTTTCTCTGGACTGACCCTCAGCTGTCGCCACTCAACAAGTGTGTGTGTGTGTGTGTGTGTGTGTGTGTGTGTGTGTGTGTGTGTGTGTGTGTGTGTGTGTGTGTGTGTGTGTGTGTGTGTTGTGCACACGTGACCGCCTGTTGCTACACATAAACTATTCTGTCTGCAGACTTAAGTAGAACTCGTAGGCAACATTAGGGTAGGTGACAAACTGAGGGGTGTGTGTGTGTGTGTGTGTGTGTGTGTGTGTGTGTGTGTGTGTGTGTGTGTGTGTGTGTGTGTGTGTGTGTGTGTGTGTGTGTGTGTGTGTGTGTGTGTGTGAAAGTGTACTTACGGACAGGACTCGGGCACGCTCCATTTGAATTCCCCATATCTCCTAACAGGGCACCTGAAAGAAAAACACACCACGAACATTAAATATATATATATTTGTTTATTATTCAACTAATATTTAATATTGATATAACTAAATAAGCTGAAGTGGAAAGGCAGACAAACACAGCTTATATTAAAAATGACAGCTCTCCTCAGTTGTTGTTTTTCGATGAGGGAGTAGGTTTAAAAATGTATACAATAAATACTAAATAAAAGAAAATGTGTTACAAAATGATGAATAAGGTAATAATAATAAAAAAGTCATGTGCATTGTTGAAATAATAATAATAAAGATACCAAAATATATATAAAAAATGAATTATAATACAAATATATATACACATATAGATCATTATACCAATAGTTTTAAAAATCAATTGAAGACCATGAAAATGTGTTTTATATTCTAGAAATACATATTATTGGTAAACTGGTTTCAGAATATATATATAAGATATTTAAATAAATAACAATAATATTAATTTCAAAATCAGTGATTACTTTTGTGAAAAGTTTTGTGAAGCCGCCATCTTATTTGCTCGCATTAGCATTAGCATTAGCATTAGCCCAGCGCACCAACGGAGAGAGACTAACTTATGGCAACACAAAAAAAAACATGGGAGCGGTGGAGTGATGAGGAGGTGTCGGCGTTCTGGCGATTTACTCGGAGTCCCAACTCCGGGGGACTCCGGGACTTCGGGTGGCAGTATACGCCGTGAAGTTGTTTGCGGCCTGCCAGTAAACCCAAAGCAGAAGAAGAAGAAGTGATGTCAGCGGCTTAATTTGCCTAATCCTCCCTCAGGGACTTATTCCGGTGTGAACGCGATCTACTCTTTAGTTCCAGGAACTAAATAGTTCGGGGGAACTAAGTACCGGGAACTAAGTACCGGGAACTAAGTACCGGGAACTAAGTACCGCCAAGTACTTGGTGTGAAAGCGCCTTATGAGTCATATGGAAAATGTTGTGCATCACCACATTTTAATAGATCAGGTTTCTTTTACAACACCATTATTTCATTGAATATAAAACAGTTATTCTGAACAGCACTGATACTAAATGCTGCAAATCCCATTTTGAAAAAAATATAATTGAAACAAGTGTATCATTTAAAAAGTGCTTCTGCTATCGACTCTCACTTCAGGGTGTGAAGGACGTTAATGGATACAAATTCTGCATCACAGTTAATTCATAAGTGGCGTGCTCAATGGTACTCGTGTCGAATTACACAAGAAATGATTGCACTCATTCTAAAAATTGAGTATAAAAGGTTAATTAAGCACCAAACAGAACAGGAATGTGTGAAATGCAAGGTTTTTATTGGCAGTAACGGTAAGATAACTGCCAATTATCACACTGTGTGGCTTTGTTGAGAAGTTATCATCAAAATAAGTAGAATTATAATTACAGCTTTCAGCTTTTTCTCTATTACGATTTTAATTGTTGTGTTGAAACTAAGGCTAGGTGTTGTTTGAAATATTCAGATTTAGTGGTGGTAAGATGTCTGATAGATTAATGGCAAAAAATATCAGTTTTTGTTGTACAAATATGAAAGCAGTACCTATAGGCGCTTTCACACCGGAGTACTTTTCCCCGTACTTTTCCCCTTTAGTTCCGATATTGCCTGGAATTTTGTGTTCACACCAAAAAGAGAACTTAGTTCATGAGAACTTTTACCCCAATTTTTAGTCCCTGCTAGAGAGGTGGGACTATCCTGGGGAGAAAAAAGTACCAATTTGTGATTGGCTGGGCGGATTGCAAACCACGCCCCGTAAAACTCGGAAAACTTTTGTGAAACCGCCATTGTATTTGCTGGCATTAGCATTATTAGCATTAGCATTAGCCCCGCGTGCCAACGGAGAGAGAATAACTTATGGCAACACAAAAAAACAACATGGGAGCGGTGGAGTGATGAGGAGGTGTCGGCGTTCTGGCGATTTACTCGGAAGGCTTCAGTAGAAGCTGCTGGGAGTCCCAGCAGCTTCTACTGAAGCCAGTCCCCAACTCCGGGGACTTCCGGCCGGGGACTTCGGGTGGCAGTATACGCCGTGAAGTTGTTTGCGGCCTGCCAGTAAACCCAAAGCAGAAGAAGAAGAAGTGACGTCAGCGGCTTCATTTGCGTAATCTTCCCTCAGGGAACTTATTCCGGTGTGAACGCGATCTGCTCTTTAGTTCCATGGGGGTACTAAGTGCTGGCACTAAGTGCTGGGAACTAATGGCGCGTTTCCACTACACGGCCTCGCTCGGTATGGCTAGGCCTCGTTAGGACTGGCTCACTTTATGGCGCATTTCCATTACAGTTTAGGAACTGGGGTAGTATCTATAGTAACGCAGTGTAGGCGGAGCCGTGGCGTCATCTTCAATGAGAACCCCAGAAAAACAACACAGCCGTTAGCTGTTAGCACTCAGAGCTCACAGCTCCTCATATCTGTTCAGAAACTAGACAAAAGTTAAACAAGTACAAACCACAGACTGTCTGTGTCATGGCGAATACAGTCGCTGCTTTATTTATGTCTGTATAGGCCGTTGTTGTGAGTGTGGACGGTCGGAGCATATACTGCGTTAGCTTAGCCAATCTCCATTTAGAAAACACGCATTTTAAAAGGTTTTTCCCCTGCCGTCTGTCTGCAGACTTGTCAAAGCATTAATTCATGGTTTTTACTAACCGGTATCAGTATGTTGTTACTTCGGCATCATTTTGAAACGTGTATTACAATTAAATCACGGTCAAATATGTCCATCTTGTTGTAGTTGTAGCCCCCTTGCCAGCGATTCTCTCTCTAGTTTAGCATACTCAGCCCGACTCAGCCTCGTTGTCTCTGGCCCTAGACCCACGATTTTATGAGGCCAGAAAAACTGTGAATTAGGACCCGCCGGCCGGTACTAGGCCAAGTGGAAACGCAACCAAAAACGGGCCGCTGACGTCACAGCCCTCTTAAACCGTGCTCCGCGCTGTAGTGGAAACGCGCCATAAGTGCTGAGAACTAAGTGCTGGGCACTAAGTACGGCAAAGTACTTGGTGTGAAAGCGGCTTATGTTTATGTCAAATATCAACTATTAAATGATGATAGCGTCGTAGTTGCATTAACACTGCAAATTAGCAAATTAGCTAACCCGCTACATTTACAGTGACATTTTTTATAGCTGTATTTATCAATATTTTATTATAATAACAGTGGATTAAATGACTGTAATGTGAAAGGGGTTAAAGGCACTGGATTATCAATAAAGTGCTTTGCTTCAGGTAGACTTTATATAGTATTTTAGCGTCTTTCAGCACATTGTTTTGGTTTCCCTAAAACAAATGTTTGCACTACATGTGGTGTTTACAGCTGTCCCCAAATATCCAAAAAATACATTTAAAAAATCAATTATTGCTACCATAACATGTCAAAGTAGAGTAATGTACTTTAACCTTTTAGAGCAAACACACATTTCTACACAGCTCAATGTGTTTCAGTACTTTTATCTTCATGTCCTTGCACTATTTCTATTCTATTTTATTTCTATTACTTGCACTATTTTAACTATTTTGTCTGTGTTATTGTGTTGCACTGTTGGAGGAGCCTGTGACCTAAGATTTTCATTGACATATCTACAGTACACTGTAGCTATGTACAAATGACAATAAAAGCCTTGAAATCTTGAAATCTTGAAGTGGAGGTCATGAGGGTTAACTGAGTGATATCTGGCTGGATGGATATGTGGAAAAGCTCCAATAAGCAAACACCATGAACCCTACTCGGTGTAAAGTGGGATTCATATCAGGGCGCCAGAGATGGCAAAGTACACATATTCTTTACTCAAGTAGAAGTACAGATACTTGTGTTTACTCTGGTGAAAGTAGAAGTACTGACTAAACTTCTTTACTCAAGTAAAAGTAAAGAAGTATGGGCTTTGAAATATCCTTAAGTAAAAAAGTACCCATAACTAGCAGCTGTTTTAAAGAGTATCTGACCTCCCTTTATATTAATAGAACAATAATGTCATTGTTAGCTAATGAATGTTTCCATGCTGAACAACGGCAACATGACAACGTTTTCATTGGTCCCTCTTCTTTAGAGAAGACCAGGAAATGATGGATACACGGATCGTGTTCAAATCAATAGGCACGCAATGACTCTAAATAATAATGATCACGCCACCAGACACACATTCAAACTAAAGGAACCAGCCTGTTTGGAAAATGTAAGAAGTAGAAAGTACAGGTATTTGTGTTCAACATGTAAGAAGTAGAAAGTACAGGTATTTGTGTTCAACATGTAAGAAGTAGAAAGTACAGGTATTTGAGTTCAACATGTAAGAAGTAGAAAGTACAGGTATTTGTGTTCAACATGTAAGAAATAGAAAGTACAGGTATTTGTGTTCAACATGTAAGAAGTAGAAAGTACAGGTATTTGTGTTCAACATGTAAGAAGCAGAAAGTACAGGTATTTGTGTTCAACATGTAAGAAGCAGAAAGTAAAAAGTCGTCAGAAAAATAAGTAGTGGAGTAAAGTACCGATACCAGAAACATGTACTTAAGTACAGTAACAAAGTATTTGTACTCCACTACTTCCCACCTTTGCAGGGCGCAGATGAGGAAGAGGAGGAAGAGGAAGAGGAGGGAGAGAGGGGCGTCCATTACGAGGAACCCTCCTGCCTCGGAGACAGCATGTTATGAAAGATGCTGTAATGCATTTGAGGCGCGTTACATCACCTAATTCTGACTCACAATGAGATTACGCCGGTCGGAACAAAGCCTGATAAGTAACCTCGTCTGAGACGCAGAAATGGGGCACAAATCCTTTTAGTCAGAGGGGGAGGGATCGCTGGGAAACACGGAGGCAGCCGTCGAGGAAATGATGGATTTCTGTGTTTATGAAGGTGGTGTGCACTTATCAGACTGACAGGTAATAGAGAGGGGTGACTGGACATCGACACACGCACGCACGCACGCACACACACACACACACACACACACTTCTATGGGCATTTTGAGGCTTTTTGACTCAAAAAACTCTCTTGTTGCAAACAGAGGGAAATAGGTATTTAATGAAAGAGGGATTACAATATCTAAACAGTAATGCAGTGATGTCCCATTTCTGTGTTGGATCCTGAAGGCCACATCTCCCTGGTTCCCTCCACAAAAAAGAATTACGATTAAAAGTAAAAAGCTAATGTTGGGCTATAAAGGAACTACAGCACGGTCACATGACTTCATGTCACCAACGCTAAGCTAAAGGCGGCTAACGTTAGGCTATAAAGGAACTACAGCACGGTCACATGACTTCATGTCACAACCGCTAAGCTAAAGGCGGCTAATGTTGGGCTATAAAAGAACTACAGCACGGTCACATGACTTCACGTCACCACCGCTAAGCTAAAGGAGGCTAATGTTGGGCTATAAAGGAACTACAGCACGGTCACATGACTTCACGTCACCACCGCTAAGCTAAAGGCGGCTAACGTTGGGCTATAAAGGAACTACAGGACGGTCACATGACTTCACGTCACCACCGCTAAGCTAAAGGTGGCTAATGTTGGGCTATAAAAGAACTACAGCACGGTCACATGACTTCACGTCACCACCGCTAAGCTAAAGGCGGCTAACGTTGGGCTATAAAGGAACTACAGCACGGTCACATGACTTCACGTCACCACCGCTAAGCTAAAGGAGGCTAATGTTGGGCTATAAAGGAACTACAGCACGGTCACATGACTTCACGTCACCACCGCTAAGCTAAAGGCGGCTAACGTTGGGCTATAAAGGAACTACAGGACGGTCACATGACTTCACGTCACCACCGCTAAGCTAAAGGCGGCTAACGTTGGGCTATAAAGGAACTACAGCACGGTCACATGACTTCACGTCACCACCGCTAAGCTAAAGGCGGCTAACGTTGGGCTATAAAGGAACTACAGGACGGTCACATGACTTCACGTCACCACCGCTAAGCTAAAGGCGGCTAACGTTGGGCTATAAAGGAACTACAGGACGGTCACATGACTTCACGTCACCACCGCTAAGCTAAAGGCGGTTAACGTTGGGCTATAAAGGAACTACAGCACGGTCACATGACTTCACGTCACCACCGCTAAGCTAAAGGCGGCTAATGTTGGGCTATAAAGGAACTACAGCACGGTCACATGACTTCACGTCACCACTGCTAAGCTAAAGGCGTCTAATGAGAAGCGTGATGACGTTACATATTGTACCAATTTTCAGGTTCATATTAGTATTTATATTTTATATAGAAACGTGAGTGTTACAAAGTGATGTCACTAAGTTCAGGATGTAAACAAAGGAGTCCAATGGAGGCCTGAAAAAAGCAGAATATGGCCTCTTTAAGGTAACATTCATCTTAGTAATAGGGAACAAAGTATTATGGTAATCTCTTTTAAATATACCAGAGCTACCAACACTGCTTTCAAAGCAAGACTATGGTGTTAAGACGGGCTTGAAATGCTTTCCTTTAAACCATTAAAAGGAATCAGAGTTTATTCAGTGTTTGAAAAATGTCTCCACTTTTTCTGCACTGCAACAACACCTGTCAATCAAACAGTGTGGGCGTCGCTGTGAAGTCTGTTTTCTTTTGTAGAAGTTTTTTGTTAAAGAGTCTTCTTTCTCTCTTCTTCAATGTACGTCAAACTGCTGCTGCTGCTTTCAGAAAGTCATCGTCTTCTGAGGAGTTTTTCTTTTTTAAAGAGAGAGCTACCAAATTGAACCTTCACTATTTTACGTGGCTGTATGTGCATTTACTTACTATTAAATAAATGTTTCTGATATTTAAAAATATATATATTTATATTGTTTATTATTGTTTGTTAGCTTTTATATTCTGTAATTTCTAGGGTGATATTTCTGCTTTTTATTATATTATATCCTTTTTTTTATCAATTAGTTTTACTGTTGTTTTGTTTTATAGGCTGTTTTTGTTTTTCACACTTCTTTATTTTTTTAATTTTGCACTGAATGGATTATAAAGCCCAAAACATATTGGATCAATGGGCTTGAAACTGGACATTGCTTATAAATATAAATATTATGATAAAAATGTTTCAAAATGCATAAAAGAATAAATAAAAAATAAAAACGTTGTGGTACTGCAAATAAAGACTCCTGAAATAATTGCATTATGCCACAAAATGATCGACACCACGGGTGTCTCTTACCTGCGCTGGCTGGTCGCTGCGGTAACCCTGGCGACACGGTGTTCCTATGCAGAGTTGGTTGCTGTGGCGACAGGAGGCGGGGGTCTGTGAGGGCGGAGGTGAGGAAGGAGGTTGTGGTGACCAATGCGCCGCCAGGGTTGTTGCTGAACTGCAGCGCTGCGTTCTGATTGGACACGGGCACGGTGACGGGCATGGAGAAGGTGGGCTGAGGGACTGCTGACTGGAGGAGAGACAGGAAGGAGGAGGGGCTTAGAGTGATGTCACACACGTGTATATATATATATATAAACACACACATGCTTTTATCATGTACAGGTGATCAGTTAGTGATCAACACGCAGTCAACAATCACAACAAGAGTGTTTCCAAAACAGACCAGATTTACACGATTATATTCAGCTAAAGGACAACTAGATTTAGACTTTCTTAAATCTGTGTTTTTAATTTTTACTTTTATGTATGCACCACGACATCAAGTCAAATTCCTCGTACATGTAAACCCACCTGGTGATAAACCTGATTCTGATTCTGACACCAATTACTTTGTCATTTTACAATGTAACACCTGAACCTGAAGGTCATTTAGAAAACTTCCAAGGGCGAAGACTTTTACATTTGAACTTTTTAACATTAATTAAGGTCCATTTTTTTATATAAGTAAATACAATTGTTATTATTTAAAATGTGTTAACTAAAAGGGTTTTGGAAATTAACTCTTCAAGCAAACACACATCAAATCTCTCCATCACACACACACACACACACTCAGTTTTATCATGCAAGGTGACTTTGTGGGCCAGAAAGCGGTGTCGCCTCTCATGCCGGGTTAAAGTCTTTAAAGTCGCAGCAGCGGGTTATTGCTTCAGCGTCGGGTTATTGTTGAAATCCCACCGACCCCCCCACTGCTCATCACCTTCAGGAATAAATACCCTGATGTGTGAGATCTCCATGATAAATACCTAAATATCTTCTGCTACCAACACCTAAAATATCCCAAGAGGAAACAACTTTTTCTTTCTTTTTCGTTGTGAGCCTGAAATACAGTCTGTGGGTAACACAAGCTGAAGAGATTTTTGTTCTACGACATTAAATACGTCAGTAAATCCCCAACTGGTGAATTTAAAAATGGCGGTTGCTAACAAGTGTCTAAATCACGCCCAACATTAGCCGCCTTTAGCTTAGCGGTGGTGACGTGAAGTCATGTGACCGTGCTGTAGTTCCTTTATAGCCCAACATTAGCCTCCTTTAGCTTAGCGGTGGTGACGTGAAGTCATGTGACCGTGCTGTAGTTCCTTTATAGCCCAACGTTAGCCTCCTTTAGCTTAGCGGTGGTGACGTGAAGTCATGTGACCGTGCTGTAGTTCCTTTATAGCCCAACATTAGCCTCCTTTAGCTTAGCGGTGGTGACGTGAAGTCATGTGACCGTGCTGTAGTTCCTTTATAGCCCAACGTTAGCCTCCTTTAGCTTAGCGGTGGTGACGTGAAGTCATGTGACCGTGCTGTAGTTCCTTTATAGCCCAACGTTAGCCGCCTTTAGCTTAGCGGTGGTGACGTGAAGTCATGTGACCGTGATGTAGTTCCTTTATAGCCCAACGTTAGCCGCCTTTAACTTAGCGGTGGTGACGTGAAGTCATGTGACCGTGCTGTAGTTCCTTTATAGCCTAACGTTAGCTTTTTACTTCGGAAATCATAAAGTGGTGTTAATATGTGGAGATTATCGTGCTGAACTAAACATGTAAGAATCATAAACGTGTGTTTGACACAGAGATTATTTTGTGCAAGAAATCCAATTGGCTTTTTATCGAGGGAACCAGGGAGATGCTAACTTCCGTGTTTGCCTACAAAAACATGAAATCACTGCACCACTCTTTTTGTAGTCTCGCTAACATTTAGAATAACTGTGCAGCCATAGAACCAACATCCGGGGGTCCTGGACAAAATCAAGAGCGAGGATCTGGAGTTGTCCCGCCATCCGACCCATTTCACCCTGTTCTAACTGGATGTGTGAAAGCAGGTCTTCTATATTTAGAATATGGGCCGCTGTACTCAAAGAGCCCGAGACCCAGTTTAACTGAGAGGAGGACGAGGGCACCTTCCTGCCCTTCATCTCTGCCTCTCGTCCTTCATCTGGGCTGTGTAACTTTTTTTAGAAAGAGGGAGACGAGAAACGATGTAAAAAAATGAAAAGGGGGTAAAAAATGTGTCTGATTAAAGCTGACGGAGAAGCTATCGGTTTTTGATTAAATAATTACAAATAAAAATAAATATTGTCTATGAAAAATTGTTATATAAAATAATTCCGAAAATGATTACAAATGATGGGGACATTTACAAAAAAGTTACAAAAATGTGTTAAGATGTATACAATTAAAATCTGCCACATTTTTTTTAATTTAATCTTCATATTTCAGAGGGAGTTTGTAAATGAGAGTGTACAGACGGAGCTGTACAGTAAGTAGGTTGGGGGGGGGGGGAGCTCACAGCAGCACTGCACACTGGCCAAGCAGGAAGTGAGAGGGGGGGGGGGGTAATGGAGGTATGGATGAGGGGGTGAGGGGGGCGGAGGTGTGTAAACAAACGGCACTGGAGAAGATTTAACGTTGGGGTAGAGGAACGAATTTCAGGAACGGGATGATGGCATATCTAACCAGCAACCTTTGTGTAACGGCTCTGTTGTGATTGGTCAACCGCTTAGAGATGTCCCGCCCCTTAGCCTATCAGGAATTATACTCTGATTTAATGAAATACTTGATTCAATTTGTTAGGAAGTATAAAGAGGACATTTATTGATCATGTTCAGGTGTATATCAGTATTCAGTGTCTCTACGGTGACATGTCTCCATGCTTTAATGTTCAAAAAGCTCTTTATTTGTCTCTTTTCACCCTCTGTCTGAAACCAGAGTCCAGTCTGCTCTGATTGGTTAGCTGGCCGGCTCTGTTGTGATTGGTCGCTTAGAGATGTACAATGTGTACAATAGGAGCGTGAGTGTTACATAGTGGTGTCACTATGTTTGGAAAGTAAACAAAGGAGTCCAATGGAAGCGTTTTAGGCAGGTGTGTGCGAGAGTATAAATGAATGAAGTTGCAATGAACTCATGGATTTTGTGAGGTTTACTTTATAATTTAATTTAATTTAATTTAATATAATTTACATTTAACAATTACCCACATGTTACACATGTTGGATTTTCTTGGGACCAATTCCAACATTTTTGGAAAACAAATGCCTGTTTATAGAAAAAAGGGTAATTATTAATATAAAAGTAATTATTCAAATGTGACAACTTTATAATTAAGGGCAAAAATAATTAACAATAATTGCCATATCTGTCAAACGTTAAAAAAAAGAAAAATACAAAAAAAGAATTACCTTAAAAATCGTAGAGCGTTTGGAGGAATTTTTATTTTTATTTATTTTATAAATATGTTGAGTTTGCATCATCAGTCTCTCCTCAACCAACTTATTTTTGTGATTTTTAAAATATATATTACATATTATTTTAACCTTGGATGGTTTCATGGAAATTAGTGATTTATAAAGAACTTTTTGAAGGCTCCTGAGGATTTATAATGAAGCTTGTTTTGGAGAAGACACTTAGTATTGTGCTAACCTTCTGTTATCTCCTTCAGACACCTCACTTTCTCTCATACATTCAGTGGTAAGTGCCATCATTTGTTCCTCGGCCTCTTCTCCACAGGACCTCCACAGCCTCTAGTTGCTAGGCGATTGATGACATAACCACCAAAAAAAAACCTCTCCACTTCTTCTTCTTCTTCTTCTTCTCCTAATATGAATTTTAAATGTGTCCTCACCGTCACCCCGCTCTGCTCTCTGCTCCGCTGAGCATTAATCCGTGTTCCCGACAAATTACTAGAGAATTTGCATCTACCCACTCCAGCTTAATTTAACGGTGACGCTCCTAATGACAGAGCGGAGGGTTAATTGGGCACAGAGGCTGAGAGCCTAACGAAATAAATAATAAATACATAAAAAAACAGGTATACTGTCTACTACAACTACGAGAGCCTCTCCAAAACTGACCGCATTTAGACAATCATAAACGGCTTATAAGTAGTCAGATTGAAGTATTTTAAGGCTTTTTAATTTGATCTTTTCCATTATGCAAGAGGCATTTAGTACTTATTTATTAGATTAAGGCAGTTTGGTGCAATTAAAATAAGGGAATTATACTCTGATTAAATGAAATACTTGAAACAATTTGATTTAATTTGTTAGTAAGTTTAAATAGAGCATAATTTGCTAATTTTCAGGTTCATATCAGTATGTAGTGTCTCTACTTTAAAGAGTCCTCTCCTGCTGATGTTCAGGTGTATATCAGTATGTAGTGTCTCTACTTTAAAGAGTCCTCTCCTGCTGATGTTCAGGTGTATATCAGTATGTAGTGTCTCTTCTCTACTTTAAAGAGTCCTCTCCTGCTGATGTTCAGGTGTATATCAGTATGTAGTGTCTCTACTTTAAAGAGTCCTCTCTGCTGATGTTCAGGTTTATATCAGTATGTAGTGTCTCTACTTTAAAGAGTCCTCTCCTGCTGATGTTCAGGTGTATATCAGTATGTAGTGTCTCTACTTTAAAGAGTCCTCTCCTGCTGATGTTCAGGTTTATATCAGTATGTAGTGTCTCTACTTTAAAGAGTCCTCTCCTGTTGATGTTCAGGTGTATATCAGTATGTAGTGTCTCTACTTTAAAGAGTCCTCTCCTGCTGATGTTCAGGTTTATATCAGTATGTAGTGTCTCTACTTTAAAGAGTCCTCTCCTGCTGATGTTCAGGTGTATATCAGTATGTAGTGTCTCTACTTTAAAGAGTCCTCTCCTGCTGATGTTCAGGTGTATATCAGTATGTAGTGTCTCTACTTTAAAGAGTCCTCTCCTGCTGACGTTCAGGTGTATATCAGTATGTAGAGTCTCTACTTTAAAGAGTCCTCTCCTGCTGATGTTCAGGTGTATATCAGTATGTAGTGTCTCTACTTTAAAGAGTCCTCTCCTGCTGATGTTCAGGTGTATATCAGTATGTAGTGTCTCTACTTTAAAGAGTCCTCTCCTGCTGATGTTCAGGTGTATATCAGTATGTAGAGTCTCTACTTTAAAGAGTCCTCTCCTGCTGATGTTCAGGTGTATATCAGTATGTAGAGTCTCTACTTTAAAGAGTCCTCTCCTGCTGATGTTCAGGTGTATATCAGTATGTAGTGACTCTACTTTTAAAGAGTCCTCTCCTGCTGATGTTCAGGTGTATATCAGTATGTAGTGACTCTACTTTAAAGAGTCCTCTCCTGCTGATGTTCAGGTGTATATCAGTATGTAGTGTCTCTACTTTAAAGAGTCCTCTCCTGCTGATGTTCAGGTGTATATCAGTATGTAGTGTCTCTACTTTAAAGAGTCCTCTCCTGCTGATGTTCAGGTGTATATCAGTATGTAGTGTCTCTACTTTAAAGAGTCCTCTCCTGCTGATGTTCAGGTGTATATCAGTATGTAGTGTCTCTACTTTAAAGAGTTCTCTCCTGCTGATGTTCAGGTGTATATCAGTATGTAGTGTCTCTACTTTAAAGAGTCCTCTCCTGCTGATGTTCAGGTGTATATCAGTATGTAGTGTCTCTACTTTAAAGAGTCCTCTCCTGCTGATGTTCAGGTGTATATCAGTATGTAGTGTCTCTACTTTAAAGAGTCCTCTCCTGCTGATGTTCAGGTGTATATCAGTATGTAGTGTCTCTACATGTCTCCATGCTTTAATGTTCAAAAACCTCTTTATTTTTCTCATACTGCCTGTGCTGCAGCACCTCTTTTCACCCTCTGTCTGAAACCAGAGCCCAGTCTGCTCTGATTGGTTAGCTGCCCGGCTCTGTTGTGATTGGTCAACCGCTTAGAGATGTCCCGCCCCTTAGCCCATCACGTACAATGTGTTGGAGTGCTAGCCAATAGGAGCCGTGCTACATAGTGATTTCATTATGTGTTTCACCAAAACCTATATATCACACGACAGGGAAGGTAAAACCGCAAAAAGCCTAATAGGTAACCGATCATAAGCTAAAAGATATGTCTAAAAGTGATATGGAAATGTGAAATGTTGTCCTGTTTGCTCTAGTTACATTATGAAATTGAGAGCTCTGCAAAAGTATCAAGCTTCTCAAGTCATTTCTGTTAGAATTTGAGATCTTAAAACCTATTTCGAGGAATGTTATTTAACACCGACGCTCCGAACTACAGACATGAAGCACAGTTGTCATCCTGAGGATTTAACCCAGAGGCTGAGGAAAATAAAACAAGAAGCTTTTAGGTAAATAATTCACTACGGGAAGCTTCACCGGATGTTTATCAGAAGAACGATAACCTATTTCCCCTCAGAGGAATACATCTGGTGATTTCTGGACGCGAGGGTACATCTGAGTTTACCTCGTCATGACCTACTTTCCCTTTCTCGTCCTGGACGCCTTTTTTTTTTAGCAAGTTATGATTGTCCCATCTTATTTGTTTAGCAGCTGTGGATCTAAACACAGTGTTTCAAAGTGTTTTATCGACCTTTAGACGGCACAGAAGTTGGCCAGAAAATTATTTTGTCTTCTAACTTTTTAGTAAGAAAAGTTCAATTTCAAATTCTAAAATTAAAAAGGGTTAAATATGCAGCATGTGTGTGTATGGTGCCTTCAAGAGCCTTAGTGTGACTCAGCACATAGATGCAATCCCTGAATAATCACTTGGACAAACATTAATATGATACTAAAGGTCACGAACATTTACTGTTGAATATTTATTAAAAAATGTGATTTCTTCTCACAGGAAGAGTAATAAAGTAAATGTCACTGAGTCTGATCTACCCAGGACTCTTTATTTATCCAGATATATGTAATGTTGGCAGTGTATACCAGGACATTAATGGCAGACATAATGATTATAAATTACATAATGGTGAGTTTTACCTTGCATAAGTCTGCATTGTAAAATTTTAAAATTTTAAATAAATGCTAGTTATTACCTTCAAATCATCAGAATTATACGAGTGACAGACAGCACCATTCATTTCAATGGGAACGTTAAACATGACATTTTCTCCCTCACAATTCAACCTGCTATAAAGATTTTTAACAACTAAGATATACCGTCATAAAAATAAGGTTTAAAGGACATTAAAATACTGATATTTGTCGTTACTTTAAAGCGTTATTACTGGTGACAAAAGTCGAACCGTATTGGATATCCGTTGTGAAAGCCAACAATGTGAAACTGAATGAGATGTGATTAAGTGTGCCTCTCGTGTTTCACATCGCTCCGAGCCTCAGCTCTTTTGCTAAAGGGCAGCGCGGCACTCGGTGTTAGAGGAAGATATTTCTTATTCAATTTCCCACACAGAGTCTCCGAGCCAGAACAGGATCAAAACACGGACCCTCGGGTACAAAAGAAAAGCTCAATTTCTCCCCACTTTCACAGCGCCAGTTTACATTTGCTCGGGGGATGTTTGGGGGGGGGGGGTTTCGTCTCGCCAAGTGTCCTCTCCCCACCTCGGGAGGTATTTTCGTACAAGCAGGATTAACTTGTATATCCCGGCCTCTCGCTGTCATGCTGTGGATTATAGAGCCGCGGGGAGGAGGGGCGGGGGGTGGAAAGTGTGTTTCCGTTTGTTGGTGCCATGTGTAAAGGTGTGCTGGACGAACCTGGCAGGATGCTAACTGCTAGCGGCGTTAGGCTAGCATCCAAGAGCTTTAAAGGTCACCTATTATGCAATACATACATCAACATGTGTCCCCTCTTCTTCATGTCTCTTCTACATCAACATGTGTCCCCTCTTCTTCATGTCTCTTCTACATCAACATGTGTCCCCTCTTCTTCATGTCTCTTCTTCATCAACATGTGTCCCCTCTTCTTCATGTCTCTTCTACATCAACATGTGTCCCCTCTGTGGAAAGAGACTCTGAAAGTTTCAGGAACAACGATTCTCTCTCTTTTTGTCCTGATCCATTTCTATAAAAACCTGTCTGAAAATGAGCTGATCAGATTTTGGCCACTTTATGATGTCATAACGATGTGTTGTCTTGTGTAACCATTAGCCAATCACCAACCAAGGTATGATTAAAACTATGAAAGTAAAAGATTACAATTTTCCACAATTTTTGGACTTCTCTCTGTCCCGTCCCAAGTGACCAATCAGAGCAGCCGGCAGACAGGAAGAGGGGGCTGTAAATTGAGTGCTACTCATTAAAGTGACATTAATGGTATTATTGAGCACGGAGGAAAGGATGAATCAGGGGGAAATTGGCACAGGAGTGCAGCAGTAAAAAGGGCTTGGCCGAGCGCCAGACCTGCATAATGTCAGGACTAAAGTCTCCTCGCTGTAAATGCAGCTTGTGTTACCTGTATATTTCATTTGTATTTACTTGCACTATTTTAACTATTGTATCTGTTGTATTGTGTTGCACTGTTGGAGGAGCCTGTGACCTAAGATTTTCATTGACATAACTATACTGTAGCTATGAACAAATGACGATAAAAGCCTTGACACTTGAAACTAATGTCAGGACTAAAGTCCCCTCTCTGTAAACTAAGCTCGTGTTATCTGCAGAATGTCAGGACTAAACTCTGCTGGACTGCAACTGCACGCTTGTTACTTTAGTGTTGCTTTATATTACGCAATTAGCACCGTCAGCTGTAAGGCAGGCTCCAAACGTGTTGATTATTACCATAAGACGTGATATTCCCCCTGGTGATATCAGTTGCTATGCCAACTTTTTCTGAAACTAGGGACCTACTGTAGTTATAGCGCTGTTTCTCTACTGAAGTTGCAGAGGCATCAGAAAGAGTTTATTAAACTTCACTGTGATGACTTCAGGTGGATTATCACAGAGAGGAAGGCACTATATGGAGATTAACCATTTTTTTTACCTGCAAAAAGTTAAATATGTTCCACGTTTTTAAATTAAAACAAGATCTGAAGGGCTGCTGTATGGTTAGTAGAGCTGGCGGCTCATATTTGCAAACATTCACGTGTCAACTCCCCCTTTTAACTCTCTAATAAAGGCATTGAAGGCCTAAAAGATTATGTACAATATATATGAAATATGTCAGGACTTCGTCACAAGGTTTGCAGTGCATATTATAACAAATACAATTACAATTATTTTTGAAAAATTGAGAAAATTGACACTAAATTGTCTAAAATGATGGAAGAAAGTTGATTGGACCATATTTTGAGTTATAGTCTAAAATAGTGTTTCTGGAACATAGTGACGTAACACTCGCGCTCCTATTGGCTAGCGCTCCAACACATTGTACGTGATAGGCTAAGGGGCGGGACGTCTCTAAGCGGTTGACCAATCACAACAGAGCCATTAAACATTAAAGCATGGAGACATGTCACATTAGAGACACTACATACTGATATGAACCTGAACATGAGAAGAATATGTCCCCATTTAAAAGCCGAAGATTATTAATTGATCGAACGAGAGAAGAATAAGATGCAGAATAATTGATAATGAAAATAATCGTTAACCGCAGCCCTCATTTTTTTTTTTTTTCCCTCAGCTCCGCCTCTCTGCACTACATGTCTTGTTCAGTCACACACCGTCAGAGGAGGGTTGTGGGTAGTGACTTGGTGGGTGGTGGCAGTGAGTGATTGTGTTTCTGGGGATGCAGGGATGGGAGTGACTTAGTTACCCAAATAAAACTGAAATGTTACTCCACAACACTGTGTATGTATTACAGGTCACCTATTGTGCAAAATCCACTTCTTCATGTCTCTTCTTCATCAACATGTGTCCCCTCTTCTTCATGTCTCTTCTACATCAACATGTGTCCCCTCTTCTTCATGTCTCTTCTACATCAACATGTGTCCCCTCTTCTTCATGTCTCTTCTTCATCAACATGTGTCCCCTCTTCTTCATGTCTCTTCTACATCAACATGTGTCCCCTCTTCTTCATGTCTCTTCTACATCAACATGTGTCCCCTCTTCTTCATGTCTCTTCTTCATCAACATGTGTCCCCTCTTCTTCATGTCTCTTCTACATCAACATGTGTCCCCTCTTCTTCATGTCTCTTCTTCATCAACATGTGTCCCCTCTTCTTCATGTCTCTTCTACATCAACATGTGTCCCCTCTTCTTCATGTCTCTTCTACATCAACATGTGTATATAAAAACCTGTCTGAAAATGAGCTGATCAGATTTTGGACACTTTATGATGTCATAACGATGTTTTGTCTTGTGTAACCATTAGCCAATCACCAACCAAGGTAACCCCCCCCACCTTATCACCTGAATCTCCTCCTAGAGCACCATTGAGTTCTTTGTAACCAAATCTCTCTCAGAGGGGCGTGGGGAGGGGCTCCTTATTTTCATCTGAAGTAACAGAGAGAGAATCAGCACTTTGGAAACAGGGCTGAAACAGAGGGGATTATGGGTAATGCTGCAATGATCTGTTTGGTGTTTCAGCCAATCAGAGACAGGCTCTGTATATATCTGAGACCTGTGATATATTGATGAAAACAGTAAATAGGGGACCTTTAATATGTCAATTACATTTGATAGGCAGCTGTATCCGCCACAGACGCATGGCAACTACTACTAAAGGATTTGCCCCCAAGTGTTTTAATTATGTTCTAACTACAATCCTTTTTAGTCGTTACAGAACTGCACGTTATGGTTTTGAATGTGGGAAATACAGTAGGTGGGTGAGGTAAAGTGGGGAGGGGGTGGTGGAGGTGAAGCGAGTGCTCTGTGAGTATATAATGCCGCCGAAAACAGCTGAAAAACTGGAGCGCCAGCAGCAAAATGAGGAGGGGGGGCAGGGTTACACAGAGGAAATGGGGCAGGGGGCGGTACTCACTGACAGCCTATAGTTCTGCATCATTTTATCAAACTCCTCGTCAATTTTTTTGTATTTCTCCTCAGTGCGGGGGGTGAGCGAGAAGGGCTCCTCGGGGTCTGGGCTCTCAGAGTCCCGGTGCTCTTTCTTGTTCAGAGCCTTCGTTCCCCAAACAAAAGAAGAAGAAGAGGAAGAGGAAGAAGAAGAAGAAGAAGAGGTAGATAGAGAAAGAGAAGATAGGTTAGATAAAGTGATAAAAGTGTGACGGTACTCACGCCGTAGCGCTTGAAGAGGCTGTCCAGGTCCTCCGTCTTGCGGTACTTTTCTTCGTTTAGCGGGCTTTGGTCGATGGAGTCGTCTCCGTCGGGTTCGGGGCTGTTGCAGCCGTTAAAGCCTTTCTTTCGCAACGTCTGAGGCGGGTAAAGGAGGAGAAGGAGGCACATTTACATTTCATTTTTCATGCACATACAGTATGGGGTGAACTCCTGGAGACATTGATATACATTAGCATTAGCATACTCCTTGGTTTCATTGGTATAACCTCAGGGGAAAATCTGTCTGACAACCAGCTCGTAGCTAACTTTACCAACAGCTATGTGTGTGTCGCTGGACAGGAAGTGGACGACGTGGTTTGACAGCTGCCTTCAGCACACAGTAGATTCCCATAAAACCAACGAGCTCAAATGTGTTCGTGTCTATTATTGGTGTAGCTTAAATTGTGATGTGATTATTATATCTTGCACATTTGTCACAACTGTCACAAAAGCCATTGTCCTCCTCGGATAAATAACGTATCTTAGGCTTTCACAAAAACACAAATGACCATCTTGATTGCACCACACAGTATCTGCTGACTCCCACTCTGTTCTTTGTATAAAAAAAGCAACTAGTAAAAGTCCGAAGGAGCAGTTTGACCCGAGCGAACACAAACAAGGAGCGTTTTAAAGAAATAGAAAAGGAACCTTGCAGAGAGCACAACCTCTGATCATATCCAATCCATTTTCTGAGGTCAACGTTCGTGACATCTGCCGCCCACGTGGAAGCAAGTTATTAAAACTGAATCTGAACTTGCTCGTCCAGCAGGTGCTTTCAGGAAGAATAGATTTCAAATGGAAAAAAAATGGATGTCTATAGAAAACAAGCACCCCCAATCTTTACCAAGTGCTGCTGTTGTGGCGAGAATGTAAGCATGTCATCGAGGCCTCACACCTCTGAACACACAGGCCAATCAACAGGGTGAGTAATTGGTGTGAAGCCTCGCTCCGAGGAAAAGTGGTTGAACAAAGGGTAATGGGTGAGATGGGAAGCACGCTGTGGTGTTAGCGCCGAGGCTAATGGCAGTCAGGCTGCTTCAGTGTTAGCACACTTTGGAAAAGGCGAGAAGGGAGACAGGCGAGAAGGGAGAGAAGAGAGGGAGGGAGATAGAGGCTCTTATTTGGAGAGGATTCTGCTTAACGAGATTTGCCATTAAGTAGCTTTGCCGGGTGGGCCCTTGACCACACAGCCAAGCAGAAAGATCCGCACAGCAAAATGGATCTTAGAGCGGAGCCCGAGAGCCTTCTGCGGTCCAACTACTAGCTTTAGACCTGATTGGAGTAAGAGGAAGAGAAAATCCCTACCCTTGAAATCTATCAGCAAAAGGGAAAAAGAGTGTGGAGGCGAGCAAAATGAAATCCATCTTATCAAGTCCTTTAAATCTGTAAGTGAGTCGTGAAAGACTTCAAAACAAATGAATAAATCTGCCGTTGCAAATGAGAATATTACATCCTGTCTCCAATATAAATTAGCATCAAGAAACAAGCAAGGGTCACGGGGCTTCACTTCAATCTAAAATAATCCAACTTTATAGAATGTAATGAGGAAATAAGACTTTACCAGTTTGGGAAGCTTGTTGTTGCATTTAGGAATTTTAAATGCATTTATTCTACTGTTCTGAGCCACCATTGACTTCCATTCATTTATATACTTCAGTTATTCTGGTTTCTCTTTGAGGTAGAGCATAACAAGCTGTACACAAACTGTTGAAATACTACGACCTCATGACGGGTTAGCAGTCAGTAAACTATGTGCACTTCCTACAGATATTGAGCTATATTAGCATTGATTTGGAGATGATGGATGCAATATATGATGGATGCAGTGGGTTCAGAGAAGCTTTTATGTAGAAAACAGTATATTCACATACAACCAAAACATTGAGCTAAAAGATGCTAAACACTCCAGAGAAAGAAATCTAGCTCATCTGTTGCCTTCATTTTCTTTTGTTCACCATCTGCTTGATCACTTAATCAGCATCTAAATCTGTTGTTCAATTAATATAGGATTTAGTTTGCTTGTTTGTTGAGAACGGCAGCTTTCTGCAGATAAAACCAAAACAATGCTGAAAGACGCTAAAACCCTCCATCAATATCGATACGTGTGGCTTTAACTTGATATATGGAGGCGTGTGGCGCAGTGGGTTAATGCGCTGATCTTCGAATCAGAGGATAGCAAGTTCGAGTCCCTCTGCAGTCAGCATGTCGTTGTGTCCCTGAGACACTTCACCCCAAATTGCTCCTGTGGGGATTGTCCACAGTATTGAGTATGTAAGTCGCTTTGGGTAAAAGCGTCTAACAAGTGACATGTAATGTAATGTAATATACTGTAATTGTTACTGTAGTATACCTTTCAGGCGGCTGCTAATTGTTTTTTGTATACAGTTTGGAAATGAATGGAAATCAATGGGTGTTTAGAATGGTAGGAAAACATACAATAAATAGTGTTAAATATGACAGTGTGCAAAAAGTGTATGATTTGTTTTGGCCATTCCTTTTTATACTTTGCATTTGTAGATAAATGGACATTAATGGTTGTTGAAAATTGTACCTTAACCTAGGGCTGTGGCAAAAATCATAATCACGATTATTTGGGTCAATAATTGATATCACGATTATTAAATACGATTATTCATTGACTTTGAAAACATCCATTTATTGAACTTTAAAACAAATACAAATAATAATTTGAACAGTATCTTTTTAACTGTTGATTACCCTGAACGTATAATTCAACTGAAAAACCAATACAAAAATAAATAAAATAGATACATTTATATTTACATTTAAATAAATAATATCAAAATAATAAATACCAATAAACAAGATCAACAAATATTTTGGAGCGCACTTCAACAAGCTACTAAACATATGTAAATATGATAAATACGAATAAATGAGACCAAATTAATTAGATCAAATATGTTCTAGTGCACTGTCATAACCTAGCAAAGCAAAATAATTGTTTTTTTTCGATTATGTTGTTTTCGTAATTGTGGCAGGCCAAAATCGTAATTGCGATTAAAATACGATTAATTGCACAGCCCTACCTTAACCATAACCATAACCCAACTGAAACTGCATACATTCATCATGGGGTGGTAAAAAGCTGGTTTGGTTGTTTTAAGCCTCAATGTCAGATGTGTTTTACAGCGCATCACTTCAAAGACGATCCATAAGAAACAACAGTACTCATGTTCAATACTTCACTCACCCTTTATTTTTCTTTAATTAATTATGCTGTGTCAAGTGAGTGTGATTAAAACATGAGCACATGTTCAACGACTCCCACTGCGAACAATCTCTGCTAAGTGAGGATGACTCAACTCCATGCAACCCTGCAGCTTTTGGAAAAGTGCAACCGGCGGGAACTCGTACCTGCGGGAGCTTCAACAAAACCCCGAGGAGGAAGACACAGACGCTTTTCATTTGGGAGGAATTAGCGTTATAAAGTAACAGGTGAGAGGGTAATGATGCCACTTTGGATGTCCTTAACATCTGTAACTGAGTCCTGGGAATCTTTAAAACAAATGAATACATCTGATATCCTGTTTCCAAAATGAATAGGCGTCAAGAAACAAGGACTCATCGTGCTTCACTTAAAGGGGACCTATCATGCAAAATGCACTTTTGTACGTCTTGTATACATGAATATGTGTCCCCGGTGTTCCAGGGAACTCACCAAGTGTCAGAAAACACAACCCTCTCTATTTTCCTCCATACCCAAATCTCTAAAAAAGGGGCTGCAACGGATCTGATAAAAACTGATCCAGATTTGAACACTGTCCTGACGTCAGGACGGTGGCGCTACGGCTATTGGGCCAACTCTCCACCAATCAGGAGGAGACAGCCACGGCCATTGCCGTTCGAAAGCGCTGGAGACGCTGTAGTACATATGCCAGGCCTCTAGATGGTGCTGTTCTCACTGAATCTGCCCTTGCTAAAACAGAGCTAAAAAAGTGCAAATTGAGCAAAATGAGGCATGGCTAAAATGCATGATCTGTTTGGTATTTTGAAAAAAAATATGCCTTATATAGGTATGGTCCTACACTATATTATTCAAATATAGCATGATAGGTCCACTTTAAGTTTTAAAGAATGTTATAAGAAGATAAGATATATTAGTCCTCATGTATGTAGGGAAGATGTGGCTCAGTGGATAGTATGATAGACTTCGAATCAGGGGGTGGCAAGTTCGAGTCCCACTGCAGTCAGCATGTCGTTGTGTCCCTGAGACACTTCACCCCAAATTGCTCCTGTGGGGATTGTCCACAGTATTGAGTATGTAAGTCGCTTTGGATAAAAGCGTCTAACAAGTAACATGTAATGTAATGTAATATATATTTAACATCACGGCCAACCATTTTGGAAACCTTGTTGTCGCATTAAGGAATGTTCAATGTATTTTTTCTGCTGTTCTGAGCCACCATTGACGTCCATTCATTAGTATATTTATGTCAATCTATGTAGCAGACTCTCAAAACAGGTGAGAGGGTAATGATGCCACTTGGATGTCCTTAAAATCTGTAACTGAGTCCTGGGAATCTTTAAAACAAATGAAGAAATCTGCCACTGCAAATGAGAAAGACATCCAATTGTAATGAATGTTATAAGACGATAAGACTTTAAATGACCAAACAAGTAATATATTAGTCCTCATGTATCTTTAACATCACGGCCAACCATTTTGGAAACCTTGTTGTCGCATTAAGGAATGTTTCTCCTGTTCTGAGCCACCATTGACTTCCATTCATTAATATATTTATGTCAATCTATGTAGCAGACTCTCAAAACAGATGAGAGGGTAATGATGCCACTTGGATGTCCTTAACATCTGTAACTGAGTCCTGGGAATCTTTAAAACAAATCAATACATCTGACATCCTGTCCCTAATAGAAATGAGCTTCACTAAAATCAAGAAATGTTTTAACTTGAATTTGAAAGATTGTTATAAGAAGATAAGACTTTAAGTGACCATACAAGTGATATGTTAGTCCTCATGTATCTTTAACATCACGGCCAACCATTTTTGAAACCTCGACGTTGCATTAAGGAATGTTCAATGCATTCTTTCTGTTGTTCTGAGCCACCATTGACTTCCATTCATTAGTATATTTATGTTAATGTGTGTAGCAGACTCTTTGAGGGTATAGCGTATATCCTCCAAACAGGTGAGAGGGTAATGATGCCACTTGGATTTCACGGTAAAGAGACTTGAAAACAATAGTGCTCCTTTGATAATAATCTCATTAAAAGTGGAAGCCATTATAATTATTATCACGGCGGTGTCAAAGCGGCGTTTTTTTTATCTACTCACACAAACGGGTTATTAGACAGATTTGTTCCAACACACAGACAGTCAGTCGCCTGATGCAGCGCTCTGATCTGCAGCGCTCTGATCTGCAGCGCTCTGATCTGCAGCTTAATGCACATTTTAACACAGGAGCCGCCACCATGCGCTTTGTTGTGCACACTTCATGGAAAAAGCACACTCTGCGCAGGCTGCTACTGTATGTGTGTGTTCTGACCTAAAAAAAATGGAGAGAACAAAGGGAACCATGGGAACAAATAAAATAAGTAAAAATGAAACAGCATGACGACAATGGCATGTGACAAAAGGCTATGTTGGATCACATGTAGCCAACACACACATATATAACACATATTTGTACTTATGAGGACCATCAGTAGGGTATTCGGCCTGGCAGTCAAAAAAAGCCACAAGGTACTTTATTATAATATGAACAGGATCATCCTTTAAAGGAGAGGTGTCATGGCCATTTCCACTGATCATAATTCCATTGTTGAGGTATACTAGAATAGATTTATATTGTGCATCTCTCCAAACTCACATTGGTTTCTCAAACAGCATCTCTGTAAACTACGTGTATTCACTGAATTTCACTCTCTGCCTTTAACGGCTCGTTGAAGCTCCAATAGCTCCAGCCCCCACCCTCCCTGTGAGCACAGTGTGCTCTGATTGGTCAGGACGTTGTGAATCGCGCTGAGCTCCGTGGAGGTGTTGTTTCCTTGTTTAGGATACATAGCGAAACACAGCCAAACTCATCCTGAGCACACAAACTCACAGCCGAAGTAAAAACAATAAGTGTGGCTTGATATTGAGTAAGAAAAAGGTTGATAAACGCTGTGAGAATGGGTCTGCAGAGAGAATGGGTCTGCAGAGAGAATTTCGCCGCGATCCCAACTATCTGTTATCAGCCTGCAGCCAGGGAGGAGAAATCAGCTGAGCTGCTCCCTGCACACAGATGTGTGTGTGAGGAAGTCCGTGGATTGGTCAATTTGGACCAATCAGCGGGGGCTTAACGTAACGGCTCCGCGGACGTAACGTAACGGCTCCACGGATTGGTCCCTTTCGTTCCGGGTACGGGTTGACATCATGCCGTACCCGGAAGAATCAAATGGACAATGACGTATCTCCAACGAGGCGTTTTGGGGAGGTATTTTCTGTGTTAGAGTTTTACTCGCTACAGGGTGTACTTTGAGGGTTTTGACACCGTTTACATGCAGAAAAACCTTCATAACACACAAGGGGACGGGTAATAACCGGAAAAGCATGACACCTCTCCTTTAATCTTAAAACTAAATATGTAACATACTGTAAGTCCTATCGCCATACAAGAATATCAATATTGGATGTTTTAGTTTTTTTACAATGCCAATCTTTTTTAAATCTCACTTTGTAGAAAATCTGTGCATGACAACAAGAGTATGGTTTAAGCTAAGAAAAGATGATGGCAAATAAACGTAGGTAAGGGTTACTTGGCACTAAAACACTTCAGCGTAGGGAACGATAGTCTGTATGGTTGATAAAAAGGCAAACAGTCATGCAGGTCTGTGAAAGGACACCAACTCTGCATGATAATCAGACTCACCATCTGCCACCCTGAACCCCCTCACTCTCACTCTCACACTCATGCATCCACACCTATCGTTTGCTTTGTATGCAAACTACGAAGTACAAAATAACCCAAAATGGACTAAACTCCAGGGAATAAAAATGGGGACGTTGTCAAGTTTCTACACTGTCCTTACTTTACAAAAATGTCCTCTCTCTCAAGGTCTAAAACTGATATTATGCACACAGCACACTTCTTTCTTACCGTCTATGTTCCTATATGCACACACACTCACTTGATTTAGTTTTTTATCTCCTGTAAACACAACTGATATTTCGGGAACAAAAATATATGAGAAAAATAAAGAGCTTTTTGAACATTAAAGCACGGAGACATGTCACAGTAGAGACACTACTGATATGAACCTGACAATTAGCAACATAGGGCCCCTTTAAAGTGCAACATCTTTGCCTTTTCCCTCTCAAATGCTAATGAAAAGAAGCTTTTCAATGTTATGTAATTAAAGGAAAGAAGCTGAATATGTCTGATAGATACAAATAACATCAATTTAATACACATAACAGTGAGTTGGTGTGTCTCTGTCT
>NW_022987733.1:2174355-2304355 GCF_902827165.1 Trematomus bernacchii
GATGATGGCTTAGTAGACTAAAAGCTTTAGGAATCCAAAGTACAACATAAAATAAGTACCCTGTATCAAGATTGATGCAAAACAAGTGACATTTGACCTTTTTAGAGAGGTTTAGCCAAAACCACCCCACCTCTGAGGTGATTTGGGTGAAAATGTTTTTTTTTTCATATCTCTGGCCCCCCTTGGTCGATTTTGATGGTTGACACCTCTTTCTGACCGTTAGAGCCAATAGAATCGAAGGGGGAGGCTCCCTCCCACACACGTTGTGAAGAGAAAAGGTGGGGGCTGCGCGCATGTAATTTTGCATCAGAGTGGATCGATCTCTCCCTCTGACATTTGGAAACTAAAAAGCAGTTTTATTGCTTATGGATTATCAGAAATCATTTCAAAGAGGACACAGACACATTGGATGAACCTATGGATTAACTGCAGCATTGTTTTTTTATCGTTTTAATGCCATTGAAGACCAGTTTTGACCATGGTAAGCCATGTTAGCGTTTCTAGCTACTTAGCTCCACATGTTATGATGTACACTTTCGTTTATAGCGTCGCAAATGTTTATCACTGAGTGTTGAGGTTTTTTACACAGATTCAGTGTCTCCAGGACACCAAAAACGAGTGGTTGGCTGTGCATCTAGGATAAGTAATAAGGGAGTTATTGTGAGTTTAAGTGCCGTTTTAGGTTACATTTTTTCGCTCGTGGCTAATTCAAAGGCTGAGTGCTAGCATTGTGGGTTTTTTTTGGAAAAAATGTTTTAAAAGATCAGTTAGCTGAGTTTCTTCCCGTTACATGGATAAAAAACATTCATAGTTTTATTAAATATTAAGATTCCTTAGACGTTGTTTCCTGCAAATGACGTTTATCCGCCCGGTACCGGGGGGGCCATGCGTAACAGGTTAAGTGCTTTGACAAAAAATCCATACAAAAATGTCATCTGTGGAAGCCGTAATACTGTAAAAAGCACGACCAATCATTTTAGCCGGCCCGGCTAAAATAACTGGATGGCCTACCTGCCTGTCAGCCTTCCATCGGGGCACAAACTTATCTCGTGCCCTCATTGGTCATGTGCACGTTCGTGTGTGTTGGAGGAGGGGCTCTATAAGGAAGTGGCAGATTTTTTCCGGCTGTGTATTTTCAAATCCTAGCGATCTCGAGCTGGTTTCTCAAACTTACCTACCCTACCTTTAATGTTGTTCATAAATATTGTCGGATATTGAGATTTTTAAAACCCTTTTAATATATTTGATGTTGGCATTCACAGCTTGTACCCCCTCATTTTGTTTAGTGATTGAATGTTTATTAGTTTGTCAGACTTTCTTTTGTTGATTCATAAGATGAAACGATATTTAAATACACCCGATTTCATTATAGGGTTAGGGTTTAAACAAACGTTATTGATCAAATTCTAGATTGTTTTCATGATTATTTGTTAGGTCTCCATGAACATAGTGAAAGATGTCCTTTGTAAGTCCTCAAACTCCTTGGTGATGTCTTTAAACGTTGATTTGTCAGTCCAAAACCCCTAGAAATAACTTCACTTCAACCACTGTAATGTTATATAAGAGAGCAAAGCAACAAATATCTATATTTTTAAAAAATATTAATTTTTCTTCAACTTTTGGATGAAAAACTACTCCAAAAATGTATAATTTCCAAAATACTAGGTGATTTTTTTGTTGTTGACTGACTTATTGTTGCAGCTCTACTTGATTCATTGATTGTATTAATTGATTTTCACATGAACAAATACTTTTACGCATCATAAAAATGGTTTGCGAATATATATTTTCTATGTAGAAACTGATAAGTTGACTATTCGTTGCAGCTCTACCTCTCAGTGACCTCGTCTTGTCCAGATTGGGATGGGATTTTAGGAGGTCTGTAAGAGTTTGGAAAGCAAAGAAGGATTATCTGTGAGGGAGCGTCTGTAAACAGAGGCATCACGAAACCCTAACCCTAACCCTAACCCGAACCCTAACACCATGAAGTAGATGGGTATACAAGTTTAGAGGGAGGTGATCACCACAGATTGGTGGTGTTATATTTGCGAGTATCCCAAAAACAGGTAATGTCCAAGCCTTTGATAGTGTTTACTATACATTAAAGGTCCCCTATTATACTGTTTTACATCAATATATCACAGGTCTCAGATATATACAGAGCCTGTCTCTGATTGGGTTACACAAGCCAAAACAGGTTTTTATATCCTGAAACTTTCAGAATCTCTTTACACAGAGGGGACACATGTTGATGTATAAAAGACATGAACAAGTGGATTTTGTATGATAGGTGACCTTTAACACAATTAGATTTTAGTAAAGGTTTTTTTTATCTGGAAAAAGAGTCCCCACCACTTTTGAAAACACAGCGATCCTCCTTGGTTTTATTAAATGTAATATTCCATCCCTCACATACTTATGTATATATAATAACTTGCTTTATATTTTGTTACTGTACATTTGTAATTCAACATGTATATTTTCTACTTTCTTGTTTATTTCTAGTCTTAACATTTGTATTGTACAATGCCATGTATGTTTCTGCTGCTGCAACACAAACATTTCCAAAATTAGGATCAATAAAGTACTTCTTATCTTATCTTATCTTTTTGAGTTGTCACTGAAAAAACTGAAACGTTGACTTTAATTAAATGTCTTATGTCAACAGATTCCACATAAAGTGTATTAGATTAGCTGAAAGCAGTAATATTAAGTGTAAATAAAACACATTAGGTTCCACTTAATATAGTTGCTTAGGAGATATTTGTTGACAGAAAACCTTATAATTTAAAGACAACTTTTCAGTTTATTCAGTGTCCATTATGACGGCCGGACAGACTCAGTTCCTAAAGGGGTGAATCGTGTCAAGTTTGTGTTCTGAGATACGACCCAGGAGGATAATGGGGGGGTCCCAAAGTATTTAAGCCCCCCGCGGTGAGGCTCACTGGAGGAATCTGCGTTGTTTTAGCTGCTTAAGATATTTAAAAAAAGGGGTTTCCCTCATTCTCCGTCCCTCTTGCTTTCTTTCGTCGCTTTTTCCTCGCCGCTCTGTTAGCATTTTGCTCGCTCGTGTTCCCTCTCTTCCTTCCCTCGCTCTGATTGGGATCTGCAGTCAAGCGGATTAACACATCCTGGCAGGACAGGCAGGCAGCCCACACACACACACACACACACACAAACACACACACAAACACATACAAGAACACACACACACACACACACAAACACATACACACACACACACAAACACATACAAGAACACACACAATAACACACAGAGTCTTTCAAGCAGCACGTGCATCTAAGAGAGGCTGTGTGTGCATATGTATTGCCTCTCAGCCTTGCAATGAAGTGAAGGAATGTTTAACCATGTGATGCACACACACTCACACACACACTCACAAACACACACACACACACTCACAAACACACTCACACACACACACACAAAGGGCTTTTATAAGCATACAGTACAGGGACATTACTGCGTGCATGTACAGTAAATGCATGGTGACCATACACAAACCAAAGCACATAAGTGTGTGTGTGTGTGTGTGTGTGTGTGTGTGTGTGTGTGTGTGTGTGTGTGTGTGTGTGTGTATGTGTGCCTGCGTGACTAAATCCACACTTCATAATTTATACTCAAAAGCACTTGCTTGGAGTGACTCACGGAGGCACAGCGGCAAATGGGCACATTTTGTGACTATCCAATTACCATCTGTGTGTGTGTGTGTGTATGTGTGTGTGTGTGTGTGTGTGTGTGTGTGTGTGTGTGTGTCTCATATGTGCCACTGCAGATACTCTTTAATAACTATCCTATAATTCATCCATACCGTCACATTGGCTGCACTACTCTGAAAGGCCCAATGTCAAGTGTCATGCGAGCAGTCATGTGAATGTACGACGTGCTGCCATGTGACCCGAATAAAACATGGAGAGGAAATACAATATATACAAATTCTTACTACATAATGTAATAGTATTTGCTTTGCCTTTTTCTTAATGTTAGTTAAGCAATATGTTACAGTACAGGCCTTCTATGGAAGCCTTTTAATGTGAAAATGGAGGTGTATAGCAAATATATCATGTATATATAAGTCAAAAATAGTTAATAATATCATAATTACACTGTAGTTACACCTGCATTACACTGTTAATACACCCAAATAAACTCTTACTATACCCATGTAACACTATTAATTCACCCATACTATTAGACCCATACTACATCCAAGTAACAACCAGTATTACACTGTTATTACACTTTAATTACACTGTTATTACACAATCATCCACCCCTATTACACCCATATTACACCCATATTACACCCGCATTATCCCCATGTTACACTGTTATTTGTTCCACATTGCACCCATGTAACACCAATGTTACACAGTTATTACACCGTAATTTCACTGTTATTACAACCATTGTACACACGGACACAGCCTTGGTAAGTGACTATATCCATAAACTATTTAAGGGTTAAATAAGATGTGTTTCTGTAGTTTTACTATTGTTTTGGTACAGTTTGTTTGCAGTGTAGTACAGCTACTCTTTGAAATGCAGGTTTTTTAGGAATGTTTCCAGTCCTAATGATTCAAAATGCGTCTGTAAATGCAAAATATACGGGATTAATGGATAATGTTTGGCACAGACGACACTAACACCCGCTTAACCAGCAGGCTGCACATCTGGCAGCGGGACAACTGAGGACAACCGCCGGAGAAAGATGCTGAACGCATCATGGACCACAGAGGGAACCGGTGGGTGGAGGTGGGAGGTAAAGCATGGAAGCTCCCATGTAGGACACACACACACACACACACACGCAAACACACAGACAGAAGTCGACGCATCGAGAGGCTAACCAGGACTGAATATTGTATGAGGCGTTCTCATGGGCTGCTGCAGAGCGTGCAAACAGAGAGAGAGAGAGAGAGAGAGAGAGAGAGAGAGAGAGAGAGAGAGAGAGAGAGAGAGAGAGAGAGACTTGTGCACACACACCATACATACACACTCACACATAAAGAGAGAGAGAGAGAAAGAGACAGAGTGACACACTTGAAAACACAAACACATGTACGCACACAAACAGGGCCAGTGGAGCTTGAGCTGATGTTGCCCCGAGCTGCTCAATGCCCTGACACACACACACACACACACACACACACACACACACACACACACACACACACACACACACACACACACACACACACACACACACACACACACACACACACACACACACACACACACACACACACACACACACACACACACACACACACACACACACACACACACACTTAAGAGCCATCTGCAGCTGGAGATACAGCCTACAGAAAGGCTTTACTGCTGACACTCTGAGACAGACAGAAAGAGAGGGAGAGAGAAAAGGGTAAAATGGTCGTGACCGAATCAGGATATTAGGAGGAAGGAGGAGGAGGAAGAGAGAGAAAGGGAGACAGGAAGTGACAGCGGGGAGGAAGAAACGAGGACTTTGCTTCCTCAGTCTTTCCTTCTGCCCACTCAAATCCAAAACTGCCTCACCAACACTTTACCAACATTTCACACCTAATTGGACTTTCTCCGTTACAAACCTCAAGCCTCTTTTCAAAAAGATAGTCCTATAGACGACATGTCCAATAGGACCGTTAGTCCAATAACAGTCTCACCTAATGTGTATCCTAAGGGAAACCTATGTATGCTTCATGTGTGAATGAAGGCTCTAATTGTAGTGGCGATGCTGTTAACATTTCTCCAATAAGTGTCAACCAGTAAATTCAGCCACAACACTCTACTGTATTTGTCATTGCAAAGAACTTTCCCCTGGTGTAGGGACCACATTTAGACCCTAATGTTCTGAAATGTCTAAAGCTTTTGTTCCATAAGTCTCAGAAAAGATGAAAAAAACACAACAAAAACACGGTTCCTTGGTTCCTCAAAAGGTTCCCAGGTTTCTGTAAAAGTGGCGATGGCAGGGATCTATTAGCTGCATGTGAAACGTCTCACATTTCACCAGCTAGTGATTGATTTAGATGTTTTTATGGATAGTTTCAGACAACTTGGAAGAGAAGGATGCCTTGAAGCTGCAGTTTGAGGTCAGAGGAGCCTCTCGAGGGTTTAAGAGATGAATCAAGCAATCTCTGAAGCCTCTGGGCTTCTTCCAAAAACATCTTTGATAAAAAAAACTGTCTGGAAAAGGTGAAATACAGCCAATCATTCGGTGTCAAAGTCAACCATTCCTGGAACACTGGTAGGCACCGCTCTGTTTATAAATCAGAAACTGGCAGAGAGAAATTGTTTAAAATCTAAAGTGTTCCCTTGTTGAGCATTCCTGGGGACTAACTCACATTATTAGTTCATTTGACCCTGACTTTAGATGTGGGAATGATGCCTTTGTTCCAAAATAATGAGGCCAATTGGACAATATCTTCCAATAAGAAATCCCTAGTAGTTCAAAATCATGCATCTGTATTTCTAACAGTCATATTGATGTGGTGGTGACTCAGTCTTTTCCCGTCCTAACCCCCTCTCAGAAACTGACATTTTTCTGCTTTGCCATGTGTGTTTATTTGTTGAAATGCGGCGTTAACCCGACCTTTCGACATGACGATAATGTGTTTACCAATATGTGGCGCTGACTGCATGTTGACGGTGTTTGTGGTTGACCGATTTCAAACAGTGTCAAAAAAACAAGTGAGGAAAACATTGGAGCTTTAAGTCGCCGCTCCATATGAAGCCTAAGTGCTGCAGTGCAGTGTAACGGCTCGCTGAATCATACCATCTCGTGTTCAATTCATGAGAGGGCCATTATGTATAATAGGGTCAGCAAGCCATGTGAATGTGCTGCGTGTTCGCCTGACGAGCTGCACATATTCCCCACAGGGAGCAAAGACGTCAGGAAATGAATGTATTACCAAAACATAAGAAGCAAAGTAAACGATTGCCCTCGCACCTTCTCTCCTGACCTCATCACTGACCTCTCTGATACTAATATGCATATGAAAACGCTGCTTTTCCATAAAATGTTATCGTGAAAACACTTATTTTTTTATATTAAAAACTCGGTTAGGCATGTAGGAAAATAAAACACTATTGACCCATGTAACACTATTAATACAGCCATATTAGACCCCGAAAACACCCATGTAACAACCAATATTACACTGTTATTACACTTTAATTACACTGTTATTACACAATCATCCACCCAAATTATCCCTATATTACACTGTTATTTGACCCAAATTGCACCCATGTAAGACCAGTATTACACTGTTATTACACTTTAATTACACTGTTATTACACAATCATCCACCCCTATTAGACCCACATGATCCCTATATTACAGTGTTATTTGACCCACACTGCACCCATGTAACACCAGTATTACAGTGTTATTACAACCATTTTACACATGGACACAGCCTTGGTAAATTACTGTATCTGTCAACCATGTAAGGGTTAAATAAGATGTGTTTCTGTAGTTTTAATATTGTTTTGGTACAGTTGTTTGCGGTGTAGTACAGCTACTCTCTCTCTCTCTCTCTCTCATGTAGGTTTTTCAGGAATGTTTCCAGTCCTAATGATTCAAAATGCGTCTGTAAATGCAAAATATACGGGATTAATGGATAATGTTTGGCACAGACGACACTAACACCCGCTTAACCAGCAGGCTGCACATGTAGGTATATCAAATCCAGGTGAAAATGAACTGCTTTTTACACAAATCTGGGTATTTTTCGGGTAGAAATCAATGATAACAAATACAGAAGTAATCAACAGCTAAACAAGAGGGATGGAGTTGGATCATCCACTCTCCTTTTAACAGACTGATTGCAATGAACTGGAATAGCCGTGATAGACTGGGAGTAGACCTAATGAAGTCTGAGGAGGGTGGGATTAGATTAGTTTAAGTGAAAAATAAACCCTAAGAACAGTTACTTAAAACGGCAGATGTTCCAACTTTGATGCACCAAAGGACAAACCTGAAATGTTTCAATCGTACTCCTGTTGTGTCGTTTTCCCCCCCCCTCACTTTGGTGTTAGCGGTCAAATTTGACACGGTCCTGTTTTAACTGCTATTACATTAACACACAAAATCATTAATCATCACCAAATTTAATTTAACAACCCTTTCAACTGTAAATATTGTATCAGACTACTGGTATAATGACAAAACTGCAGTAAATATACAAAGAATAGACACTGAACATGTATTGTGTGTGCCAGGTGTGATCCATGTGGGGGGATGGGCACATAAGAGCGGGGAAATGTATCAAATTGTTCTGTGTGTGTGTGTGTGTGTGTGCCAGGTGTGATCCATGTGGGGGGATGGGCACATAAGGGGGGAAAACACATATAGAGTATGTGTGTGTGTGTGTGTGTGTGTGTGTGTGTGCGTGTGTGTGTGTGTGTATGTGTATGGTAGTGTATGTGGTGTGGTGTGTGTGTGTGTGTGTGTGTGTTGACTAAATCATCCAAAATTCAATGAAAGTGGTGATCAGCAATTGTATATGTTCAAATGTCTACTGTGAAGGATATCATAAAGCCTTAATGCAATTGAATGTAAAACAAAAAAGTTATGATTGATGAAAGTAGTACGATTTGACAGGAGGGTTAAGTGAAAAATAAACTCTTAGAACCAACAAACACTAGGAACCGTTACTAAAACGCAGATTTTCCAACAGAAAACAACCATTTATGACTGAAAATGTTTCCATAGTGAGTCAGCAAAGTGGGCTATCCTACTCAAAGACTGTTTTATTGTCAAATGGATGATATATTTGGGGAAATTCAAGTAATTCCCGCCCGGTGCACTTTGAAATAATCTATATTATATGATCATGTGTTGTGAGCCATGAGTTTCATCTTGTAGTTTATTTAAAGAGACTATGAATGTGCACATGTCTGTCTGCAGCGTGTTATTGAGCATAGGGTCTTGTAACATGTGATTGTAAAAGGTCCAAAGGTATAGTGCTGTGTAAACTAAAAAGAAGGGTATGAAACCTGTGAGACTCTGTTATTCTTTAGACAGACACATGTACTCTTGGCGGACTTGACGAAAGTATTCTGGCTCTTGTACAACAATATAATAATTCCTTCAATCAGCAGTGTGTCTGTGTGTATGTCCTGAGTGTCTAAGGTTTGGGATCCACGACACTCCCCTTCCCCCTCCACGCTTTACCTCGATGATATCGGCGTTGGTCCGGCTCTCGTGCGGCTCGTTGTACTCGGTGTATTTGAGCAGAACTTTGTCCATGTCGGTGCTGGCGTACTGGAACAGCTTGTTGGAGTGGTTGAAGATGATGAGGGCGATCTCGCAGTCGCACAGCACGCTCAGCTCGTACGCCTTCTTCATCAGACCAAACTTCCTCTTGGTGAACGTCACCTGGAGATAAAAAGAGGAGGAAGACATTTTGAGTCAATTTCAAATCGGAAATGATTGCACTGCAAAAGAAATCCATATTTTTGTTAGTCAAAGTTAAATGTTGTATTCTAGTGCAGCAATCGTCCTTTTCCTGTCATGTTTTACAACCGTATATATCTTTCATTTTAAACTGAACTGGGGAATAGAGGAATAACCTCACCCTGTTGACATGTTATCGATTAGTTTTGAAGATATATCTGTATTTAAGTCGCCGTGATGATTGACAATGTAAAATGGACCAGGAACATTCAAAGAACTGCAGATTTCTATGGAAATAACTTGAAATATTTTCGGGGGGGATTTTAGGGTGTATTATGTTGCCAGTTCAAGTCCCGATGAGACCAACAAAATACGTCACGTGTGCAATGGTACTGTGTGTATTCATCAAACTCAATGAAGGGTCATCTTCTTCTCCAGTTGTAAACATGACAAATTAAGGGTTAAAGGTGGGGTAGGTCATTTTGGAGAAACCAGCTCGAGATCGCTAGAATTTGAAAATACACAGCCGGAGAAAATCTGCCACTTCCTTACAGAGCCCCTCCTCCAAGACACACGAACGCACACATGACCAATGAGGGCACGAGATAAGTTTGTGCACAGATGGAAGGCTGACAGGCAGGTAGGCCATCCAGTTATTTTAGCCGGGCCGGCTCAGATGATTGGTCGTGCTTTTTACAGTACTACGGCTTCCACAGATGATATTTTGTTATGGATTTTTTGTCAAAGCACTTAAGATATTCATTGCTATCGGGATGTTAAGAGCATTCCATGGAATATAACAACAAGTGTATCTCGAGCCGGTTTCTCAAACTTACCTACCCCACCTTTAACAGACTGTTTGACATAATGGGAAATACATTTTGACCGTCTGATAAGTATTGCAATAAAGCCTGAGCACAATTAGCTTAGCTTAGCACAAACAGGGGGAAACAGCTAGCGGGGCTCTCTCTCCAAAAGGCTAGAAAACTGCTAACCAACGTCTCCAAAGCTTACTGGTTCCTGTGTTATCCGAAACAAAAATGTAACAGTTCATATCATTTACAGTTTTCTGTTTTTTTTTTCTGCCGGGAGCATTCACTTCCTGAAGTCTTGTCGTCAAATTCACACGTTCAGTCTTGATTTAAGCACGAACCACATTGGCATATCTCCCTTTAGATAGAAATACTCCTTATATGTTCAACTTGTGATAATCCTTGATACGATCTGAGTATTTGTTGCATTTTGACACAAAATCACTGTTTTATTGCCATGTTTTACAGTTTGCAGGGGGGAGTATCTGGGATCCAAACAGGAGTGATTGTATAAAAGTACTGTGTGCTTTAGGAAACAGACTTCTAGACAGAGTGTCTGAACATGCTCTCTTTCAAGTACTCAGTTTGTAGTACACACACACAAACACACACACACACACACACACACACACACACACGCAGCTTTTCTCCCGTCACGCTCATTCCCCTCGCCGTTTTCACACTCTCTTATGCTCTTTTCCATGCTCTCTTTCTATGTCACACACTCTCTCCCGCTCTCTTTTCCACACTCTCCTTCTGTCACACGTTATTTCTCACACACTCACACACACACACACACTTGTCGAAGCCCCCGTCGGTTGAGAACAAGCAGAAGTGGGAGTGTTGCTGAGGCACAGGGTCCCTTGTCGTCTCCATGTTGGCTTTAGAAAGCGCTTCCCGGCGATAACCAACTGGTATTTACCATCCAGGGAGATTTGGCTTTGTTTGGATTAAACACTCAGTATTGCACAAACACAAACACACACACACACATACACAGAGAGGGAAAGGATTAAGAGACGAGGAGAAGGAGAGGCTTCAGGTACAGACTCAATATCTGGTGTTCGATATGGCAGCGATGCAGATAAAGAGCGTGTACACAGATGGGAATCAGGACTGATGTGAAGGTGTAAAGAGCGGTTTGAAAGCATGCTGCTGTTCAGGGCGCGCCCACGGGTGCCATCAACACATTTTCCATTAGGTAAAACACCTGCTGTGACCTCACAGAGTGGGCGGGAGCTGTGGAGCAGCATTCCTGTGTCTGCACTGAAGGGATCCCGGAGCGTTTCTCCCTGTAAATCCACATTTCTGTGAAACGGCCTACATTTTTAGGGTTGTATATTCCTGTCTTCAATTGAAATGAAAATGGTGGTAAAGTCAGAAAATGCAGACAGTCTGCTTTGATTGGAAGTGATATATAGCTGAGACACTAGAACTGAATTCAATTTGAAATCATTTTTGTATTATTATTTATGGGATCGGGAATTTTCTTCTTTTTTTTTTTTTCTTTTTATAAAATATTTTTATTATTTTATTTAATGTTACAAAACAAAAATGACCATGTTCACGTCTTAAAGTCATCCTGAGGCCTTAGTTTTGGTTTAAAATTACACAACATGATGTATGTGTTGCTTCTTTTGGGCTTGTTTTCATAGACCTGGTTGCTTATTTCTCTCAAATCTGGCAACAGAGTGGGCGCAGTGTCTAATAGTAGCAGTAAGCTAACAAGAGGCTACGTTCAGCTGGTGACTCGGGAGTCGGGACAGAGAAAATGTCAGGAGTTTGGAAGTATTATAAATTGAAAAGCGAAGGCAGTGTAACAGCCAGATGCAATGTTTGCAAGGCGGAGGTTCCGCGTGGTGGAAAGAACAGAGCTACGTTCAACACGACCAATCTAATACAAACACCACCAACAACAACACGACGAGTACACAGCGGCCACTCAGGTAACGGCACTGAAACAACCGACACTTTCAGAGACTTTTAAAAGGAAAGAGAAACTGCCCCAGAACAGCCAAGATAGCTGAATTCATCGCGTTGGATGACCAGCCGTTATCTGTGGTGGAGAACGTGGGGTTTAAGGGACAACTTGAATGCTTTTCTCCTTTTTTTTCTCTTAATGCATTGCATAAAGATCGGATCGGGAAAAATCGGTATCGGCCAGATTGTCAAAATCAAATGATCGGAATCGGATCGGGAGCAACAAAAGGTGATCGGGAAATCCCTAGTTATATTCCATGGAATGCTCTTAACATCCCGATAGCAATGAATATCTGAAGTGCTTTGACAAAACATCCATAAAAAAATATCATCTGTGGAAGCCGTAATACTGTAAAAAGTACGACCAATCATTTTAGCCGGCCCGGCTAAAATAACTGGATGGCCTACCTGCCTGTCCAGCCTTCATCTGTGCACTAACTTATCTCGTGCCCTCATTGGTCATGTGGCGCGTTCGTGTGTGTTGGAGGAGGGGCTCTAGTAAGGAAGTGGCAGATTTTTCTCCGTCTGTGTATTTTCAAATTCTCGCAACTCGAGCCTGGTTTCTCCAAAATTACCGTACCCCACCTTTAATGTATGATGTATTTATTTGTCTGTTATTGTATTTATTTGTAATTGTATTTATTCATTTTAATTTATTGTATTTTGTGTTATTATATTTAATTACATTTTATGTATTTGTAATTAAATGTACAATCAATTCTGTTATTGTTTTTTATTTATGTATTTATTTTTATATTTTAATTTGTTATATGTAATGAAATGCTTTTTTTAAATTAAATGTATAATCATTTGTTCATATATTTTTTATGTATTTATGTAATTCATTTATTATGCATTTATTTATTTAGTATTTATTTTTTATTTCATGTAGTATTTATTCTATTTATTATTTGATGTGATTTAATTGTATTATATGTATTTCATTGTATTCCACCAAACAACATGGTATCTGTTCTTATCACTTATATAACAGCGCCGCTGGTTCTGAGGTGTTATTTAACACACGTCCTGTAATAACACAGTTATAGCGCTACGATGCATTATCACTGATATCAAACTGATGAATGCTCTGCTCTGCTTCTGCTTTCTTCAATTGAAATGAATTGAATAAGGAAAAAGGAAGAGATAGAGGGGGGGAGATAAGATAGAGACACGGGGGAGGATGAAAGCGAGACCTTCAATCTCTCACAATCTCACAATCTCACAATCTCTCTCTCCTTTTTCCTCTTCCTCTCTCTCTCTCTCTCTCTCTCTCTTTCCCACATCCTCCTCTCGCGCTCACTCATTGCTTCCTGCTGCCCACAAATCAAATTATAACGGGGTCGTATCCATGAGCAACCGCCTCCCCCCACCCTCTGTTTCCCACCTCATCACCTCACCTCTCACCCTCCCCCCTCCATCTTTATCTCTCTGCCTATCTTCCTCCCCCTCTTCCTCTTCCTCCTCCATCCTCTGAGCAGACGAAGTATGTGGCGACGTTGGAAAGGGAGGAAATGACGGCAGGTGATGAAGAGACGAGCAAACAACAACAACAAGAACATGATGCTGCACGACTTTATATTAGACATTTTATTTAATACGCAATATGGACCCGTGCTATATCCGGACCGCTGTAGTACTTTATATATTAGTATACTACGTTACAGACTTAATAAAAAATCCTACCATGAATATTTTTGTTATTTTATTCATTGAAACTGCTTGTCCTATATTATTATTATGTATAAATAATAATAATAAATACACACAGCAACAACAACAACAACAACAACAACAACAACAAGAAGATGCTGCTGCATGATTTATATCAGGCGTTTTATTTAATATGCAATATGCACCCGTGCTATATCCGGACCGCTGTAGGTGCAATATATTAAAATATATAGTAAATAGAGTATAAAAAAGTCCCGGTACTTTACAGACTTCACAAAAAATCCTCGTTAGGTAGAGTTTAAAAAAAATTATACCATGAATATTTTGTTATTTTAGTGGTTTTTTGGGGGGGCCATAACTTATAATTAAGCAATAGCTCACGACAGGCCGAACAACCCCCTTAGCTGTGATATAATGAGCATATATCACGGCCTGAAGTGAGCTATTGCTTTTATAAAACGGTTACCAAGTGTGGCAATATGAAAGAAAAATACACACTCTACACTAAATAGTTTTTATTAGTAAATGATGTTCAAAATAAAATAGTCCCTCCGTTGCTATTTATTTACATTCATGTGTATGTTGCCGTTTATTGTGCACCCACTGAAAAACTGTCCAGCATCAGTAGCATGGCTTACGTGGTTACTTGTTGAGGTTGTTCTAGGCTGTTGCTTGGCGTGGCGAGAATATTGCTCCACTTTCTCCGGTCCCCGAGATTCGGCTTCCAGTAGCTCTGGAGAGAGCTTTCGCACCTGTGGCCACTAACGGTCATACTGTCTCTGCTTTGTTTCAAGACCCGCATCAGAAAGCTTTTGAATGGTGGTACTTTTCCAGTTGGTCTACCTGCTCTTCACGTGGCTCTGCATGTCGTCGTTTAGGTGCTTTCTGGGGATAGGCACTGCTCAATCCACTCCTCCATAGTAAGGCCACCCCGGAGGTCGAAGTTAACCTTAAATGTTTCCAACTTAAAGGTGGGGTAGGTAATTTTGGAGAAACCAGCTCGAGTGCGCTAGAATTTGAAAATACACAACCGGAAAGAATCTGCCACTTCCTTATAGAGCCCCTCCTCCAACACACACGAACGAGCACATGACCAATGAGGGCACGAGATAAGTTTGTGCACGAGATGGAAGGCTGACAGGCAGGTAGGCCATCCAGTTATTTTAGCTGGGCCGGCTCAAATGATTGGTCGTACTTTTTACAGTATTACGGCTTCCACAGATGACATTTTTTTATGTATTTATTGTCAAAGCACTTAATGTATTCATTGCTATCGGGATGTTAAGAGCATTCCATGGAATATAACAAAAAGTGTTTCTGAAATAAATTACATACCCCACCTTTAAGCTTTGTTAGTTAGTTAGTTTCGTAACGGACGTAATGTAACAGACGTAATGTAACAGTTGTAACGGTTGTAGCTTTTTCTCAGACGCGGAGGGATACTGACTTGTGAAAAGTAACTACAATTCTACCAGTGATATAAGCTCATTATATCACGGCTAAGAACCAATCAGATTGCTTGATTTGACTTGTCCGTTTTATAAATATAAATACATTTCCAATCATTGAAAAATAAATAAATACCGTGATTATTTGGTAAAATACTGTGATGTGAGTCATACTGCCCAGCGCTAAATACACGTATAAATACAAAATCAATCCAATTCCTATAACCAATCTGCTTGTCCTATATTATTATGATTATTGATATTATAAAATAAAATACATGTTCTAATTCAAATACAATAGCAGAACTAATTTACTATTATTATTATTATTTTAAGTAAATTACATATAAACAAAAAGAGAGTAAGCCCTTCTCAAAACTAAGACCAGCAGCGACTCCAAGCATCTCGATTAAATCACCTGTTTCTCTTTCTTTACTTGGAAAAAGTGGACGCTTTCTCGGTTTCTTTCCCCCCCCCCCGACCCCCCGTTTGCCACAAAGGAAAAACAAGCTGGAGGTAATTGACATTAAGAAGCCAGGTATCCAATGGCAACTGAAGAATAAGACATCCTCAGTGAGGAAAGACAGAAAGCAAAAGAAAGAGAGAGCGAAAAGGGGGCGACGTGTGTGTGTGCGCGTGTGCGTGTGTGTGTGTGTGTTTGTACGTGTGTCTGTGTGTGTGCGTGTGTGTGTGTGTGTATGTGTGTGTGTCTGTGTGTATGTGTGTGTGTATGTGTGTGTGTCTGTGTGTATGTGTGTGTGTCTGTATGTGTATGTGTATGTGTATGTGTATGTGTATGTGTGTGTGTGTGTGTGTGTGTGTGTGTGTGTGTGTGTGTGCATGTGCATATGAGGAAACCACCCCTGACAACCGTAACCTCCTCTCCTGCCTCCTGTAGCGCAGACATTTTTTGGGGATATGTTTTGTAATGTTAAGGCATTATTGGAGAAGACCCCTGCTTTAAAACTTGGAAATTGACTACTTTTCCACCTTATTGAACCTCGTTTTCTACATTATCTGACAGCGTTATCTTCTCCGTAAAGTTAAAAAATGTTTCTTTTATTTACATCGTTACAACTCAAAGTTATTTCAGCAGTCTGTTTTCTCAAAGGGGATCTCCAACTGGTTCACGGATGGAAATGAAACTCCAATTCATCGTAAAAAACTGGTAAACTTGTTCCCCATAGGAATGAATGGGACATCTAAGGAAGAGGATTAAGAGCCACATGGGAATTTCATTTAGATCTGACCAAAAGGGATTTTAGGTTTTTTAGTTCTGAGTTTAAAGTCAGAATTCAGAGAAAAAGTGTCAGAAATCTGTAAAAATGTTGACTTTTTTCTCAAATGTCTGACTTTTTCTTCTGAGTTCTGACTTTAATCCAAGAACTAACCTCATGTGGAGCTAATTCTGATGACTTTATAAACTGCTTAAGCTGAAATCATGTTATTTGTGAGTTATACTTTGTTACTTTCCATCTGTGCAGTTATTGGATTCATGGTTTCTACCCCCGGCTACAAGGGTCACGGTGTCAGTGAGTAATCCTGCCTTTCTCTGCTATCTTTGATGTGACACACACCATCCACAATAATACAAAAATATATCCCTCCATGCCAACATTTCCCGGTTCTGCTTCTCGTGTTTTTCTTTGTCTCCGTGAGAAATGTGGCATTTGAGATGCTGTCATGTTTCCAGCCGAGGCCCACACTCTGTTTATTTATTGGAGCTTATGGCAGCCTCTCTGAATCAACACGTAGGAGGGTGACGGCTGCATGCACTCCAAAAAATCATCTCATTTGATTTCCCTTTCAGAAGCTGCACTGATCATTAGCTTCAGCAAGCGTGCAGGAAAGATCTTCTTTAATCTAGCCGCCTGATACTGCGTTCCTCTGCAAACACAATGTGAAATGCAGAGGCGCGAAAAGTATTTTTTTCTCAAGTCAAAGTAGTAATACTGCAGCGTACAAAAAGCTCTGTTGCACGTGACACTCACTGAATTCAAAATGTTCATTAAAAGTACTTAATATGCAGAATGGCGTAGTTAAGAATAACATATATTGGATCACTGGATTGTAATTCTTGATGGTTTTTCAGTGTGTGTGCGTGTGTGTGTGTGTGTGTGTGTGTGTTAAATTCCTTTAATTGGTGATGGTTTTGTGTGTGTGTGTGTGTGTTGCATGTGTGCATGTGTGCATGTGTGTATGTGTGTGGTCTTGTGTACGTCTATGTGTGTGTGTGTGTGTGTGTGTGTGTGTGTGTGTGTGTGTGTGTGTGTGTGCGTGTGTGAATGTGTGCATGTGTGTGTGTCTGTGTACGTCTGTGTGTGTGTGTGTGTGTGCATGTGTGCATGTGTGCGTGTGTGTGTGTGTGTGTGTGTGTGTGTGTGTGTGTGTGTGTGTGTGTGTGTGTGTGTGCCAGAGTCCTGCACGGGTCTGATTTTCAAGACCCGCCCCCGACCCGCTCCCGACCCGCTCCCGCCCCGCACCCGCAACGTGCAATACCGAACCCGCCCGCCCACCCGCACATATTGACTTAGTTCCGCAAACCGACCCGACCCGTCGGCACAAGATCCGCAACCCAACCCGAACCCGCATATCCTATGAAAACTTGGGATTGCTGTTAGCAATGAAAGGTGCTTTATACATCGAATGTATTATTATTATTATTAAAACATGCAATTATTAACACACGCAGTTGCGTATTTGGCTCAAAAAGCGTGGGATGTTGGTTATTTTCTCCATCTGACACCAAAAGCCTCCCAGACGTTGGATTTCACGGAAAATGTTTGAAAAACGACCACCCGCGAATCAGTTTTTTTGCGGGTCACCCATCGGGTCGGGTACCCGATGCAGGACTCTGGTGTGTGCGTTAAACTGTATTTCACCTCCTTTAGTCATGAATGGAAAATAGATGGAAATATGCGAGTAAAATAAGTAACACTACATTTTAAAATTCATTTAAACGTCTTATGTTTATATAAATATTTTGATTATATTTGATAATTTTCCCATTTTTTCACATTGCATTTTCTAGAAGTCTGGACTACCTATGTTGTTAATGTATTATCGAGGTTTCTTTAATTTCTCCCATTAACTGTTGGGTTTCTTTGGGAGTGTTTACTTGTCCTATGTGATTCCGCTTCTTCCTCCTCCTCCTCCTCCTCTTCCTCCTCCTCCTTCTCCCTAACGTCCAATTGTTTACCGATGAAACGCAACCCTTCATCCCGCTGCAGGAGCACTTTTCTGCTTTATTGAAATGCAACTCAGATTGATGAGGAGAAAAGTGAAGATGATTTTCCAAAACCCCGCGGCCGGCTCTTTTTCAGCTCGACACCTTGTTCTCTCCTCGCTCTGCTTTTAAAAGGAGAGCTCGTCACATCCATTACTCAATCTGCTCAATGGAGTGAAGCCCATTTACCAGTCGACTCATTTAAGACGGATCATTTACCCTTTCATCATCGCTGACAATCCCACTGATGTAACCGGAGGGACTGTTTTAAGGTGGTATATATCATAATGTGTTGCTTTTTTTTCTACTGTAGGGGAATGAAAATGTCTCCTGATTAGAGTCATATGAGACTCATAAAACTCAATGCGGCTATATTGTTGAGAGAACGCCCATTAGGTTGTTCATGCTACATGGGACATGTGAAATCAGAAAGGATCCCTGTGGGAATTTGATAAGGCTTTCTGTCAGCCTAATGGAAATTAATCAAGGAGGCGTTGATATGATTATACCTGAGCAGGATGTGTGACGGGGATATTTAAATCATATAGGGAGTTCAATCCAGTTTAACATCAGATGCATTATTTTTGTAGAGTAAATTAGCATCTCCCTGGTTCCCACGTTAATAATACTAACATGGTTTGTTTAGCAGGACACCACTTTATGATTTCTGAAGTAAAAAGCTAATGTTGGGCTATAAAGGAACTACAGCACGGTCACATGACTTCACGTCACCACCGCTAAGCTAAAGGTGGCTAATGTTGGGCTATAAAGGAATTACAGCACGGTCACATTACTTCTCGTCACCACCGCTAAGCTAAAGGTGGCTAATGTTGGGCTATAAAGGAACTACAGCACGGTCACATGACTTCACGTCACCACCGCTAAGCTAAAGAAGGCTAATGTTGGGCTATAAAGGAACTACAGCACGGTCACATTACTTCTCGTCACCACCGCTAAGCTAAAGGTGGCTAATGTTGGGCTATAAAGGAACTACAGCACGGTCACATGACTTCTCGTCACCACCGCTAAGCTAAAGGTGGCTAATGTTGGGCTATAAAGGAACTACAGCACGGTCACATGACTTCACGTCACCACCGCTAAGCTAAAGGCGGCTAATGTTGTGCTATAAAGGAACTACAGCACGGTCACATGACTTCACGTCACCACCGCTAAGCTAAAGGTGGCTAATGTTGGGCTACAAAGGAACTACAGCACGGTCACATGACTTCACGTCACCACCGCTAAGCTAAAGGCGGCTAATGTTGGGCTACAAAGGAACTACAGCACGGTCACATGACTTCACGTCACCACCGCTAAGCTAAAGGAGGCTAATGTTGGGCTATAAAGGAACTACAGCACGGTCACATGACTTCACGTCTCCACCGCTAAGCTAAAGGTGGCTAATGTTGGGCTATAAAGGAACTACAACAGTCACATGACTTCACGTCACCACCGCTAAGCTAAAGGAGGCTAATGTTGGGCTATAAAGGAACTACAGCACGGTCACATGACTTCACGTCACCACCGCTAAGCTAAAGGCGGCTAACATTGGGCTATAAAGGAACTACAGCACGGTCACATGACTTCACGTCTCCACCGCTAAGCTAAAGGTGGCTAATGTTGGGTTATAAAGGAACTACAACACTGTCACATGACTTTGCGTCACCACCGCTAAGCTAAAGGTTGCTAATGTTGGGCTATAAAGGAACTACAGCACGGTCACATGACTTCACGTTACAACCGCTAAGTTAAAAGGTGGCTAATGTTGGGCGTGATTACGTTTGGTCGTCTCATTTAGACACTTTTTAGCAACCAACATTTTTTGTATTCACCAGTGGAGTACTTACTGATGTATCTTATCTCGCAGAACAAAACAAGAACATTTCTGCAGCTCGATAGGACGCATTCAAAAATACATTGACTTCAACACGAGGCAACAGGAAGTGGTGAACTGCTGACTCATTTCGGGATTTCAGGACTCATTCCTGCACCACATTATAGCAGAAAGGCAATTTCAACCTGTTCTTTTGTCTAAGAATTAAGAAAAGTAGGACAGTATGTGTACCTACAATATATCGGTCTTTATTTCAAAATGTATTGTAACGCTGTAATCCTGCTAGTAATCTCTATTTTATTTTGAATGTAACCATAATCAGTTTTTTTATGTAATTGTAATCGAATAGAGTTAAAAAAGATGGTATCTTGACTACATAATCTCATCACATGTAATCCATTACTCCCAAAGCCTGATTACACATCCAGATATCTCTGGGTTACTGAACAGCCTCTCACCTGTCTGTTGCGTTCGTCAGTGATCCTCTGGATCTGGATCTTTTTCCTCCCCATGGTTCTGGCAGTGTGTTGATGTCAGAGGTCACGGATAGCTGTCGCTGTATTTCCTTCCTCAGGTCGTCCTCTCAGTGCACGCTGGTGTTAGCAGCCCGGCAGGGAGGCTGTGACCCAGTAGATTTAGAAATAAAAAATAAAAAACAGGGAGGAGAAGGAGAGGAAGTCGGGGTTCGGTGTGCGGCGCCTTCTTCAGATCATGTTCCTGATTCCAGAGCCAGGTCATCCACACTCAGGTTGATCTGGGATCCTCTGCCCTCCCCTTCACCTCAGCTGGGCAGATCCTGGAAAACAACACACAGACATTCATTAGTACACAGAGAAATGGGGGGAGTGTGCATCCTGTGACCCACTTTAGCTGCTAGACTCAAGACTCAAGATTCAAGGCTTGTATTATCATGTGTACAGAGCTACAGTGTAGATATGACAATGAAAAGCTTAGGTCACAGGCTCCTCCAACAGAGCAACACAATAAAACAAGATAAAAGTGTGCAAGTAAATGCAAATAAAATAGAATAGAAATAGTGCAAGAAGAGTCTTCAAGTAATTGGAATATGACTACGGTTTGCAACGACCCCTCATACACAACGACAGAAAAATGATGCAGCGATGCATTCGAGGTGCCGACGAATCAGAAGATTCAAATTCAAAGGTGTTATCGTCATATGCACAAAGCTACTGTACAGTGGAGAAATGGCAATGAAATTCTTCTGACCTGAGCTCCTCAACAATGCAACATATATTATAAAATACAAAAATACAAAATAAAAAGTAGTGCAAAAAGTCTATATACATGTCAACAGAATATGATATGTACAAGAACAGAATATAAAATAAAATAATGTAAATTAAAGTTGGTTTGATGATGTACCTATGATGTCATAACGATTGTTTGGCTTGTGTAACCATTAGCCAATCAGCAACCAAGGTAACCCCCCCACCCCCCTTATCACCTGAATCTCCTCCTAGAGCACCATTGAGTTCTTTTTAACCAAATCTCTCTCAGAGGGGCGTGGGGAGGGGCTCCTTATTTTCATCTAAAGTAACAGACAGAGAATCAGCACTTTTGAAACAGGGCTGAAACAGAGGGGATTCTGGGTAATGCTGCAATGATCTGTTTGGTGTTTGGAGCCAAACACTTCCGAGACATGTTTGTATATATCTGAGACCTATAATATATTGATGAGAAACAGTATAATAGGGGTCCTTTAAGACAAAATTAAATACGGTTTATTGCGTTGATAAATATTTATATAAATAAGTATATGGCAAGATGACAAACAGGAATTTCTGTGTTGTTGTGGGTGTGTGGGGGTCTACTAGGGGCCGTGGTGGTTATATAGTGGTGGTGGGAGTTATGGAGGGTGGGGGGTGTTTGTAGGGCTACACGCAGAGCAGGAGGCCCTCGGGGGGGGGGCTGTGCTGTGTCAGCTTCATTAGAGGCATCAGCGCCACATCACTGATCCGCTGGTCGCCCGCGGCCCCCGGCTGCCCCGGACTGACACTACCAATGTGTTTCCCTCCCGATCGAAAGCAGAGCAGCGAGGAGAGACCGTGAACGCCACATATTTTTAAAAAACGCCGTCATGAAAAGTGGCTCATTTATGACCAGAGATGGCAAAAGTACACAAAACCACCAGACTCACAGACGGTTTCATCCCACAGGCCATAAGACTGTAACACCTGAACTTTTGAAAGAACCTCGATAACATTCATCAACTTATATATCAATATTCCAATTACTTGTATATAGACTCTTCTTGCACTATGTCTATTGTATTTTATTTGTATTTACTTGTATTGACTGACACTCTGAATGTGTTTCCCCCCCCGATCGAAGGCAGCGAGGAGAGACTGTGAACGCCACATATTTTCCATCATAAACGCAGCTAATTTATGACAGGAAACAGGTTTGACTCTGTGATCTGTGTCAATAAAATAACGCACATTCTATGGACAATATTGCACTAATACACATTCTCAAAATATTGAAGTGACTGTTATGTTGTATATTCTGATTGTTGTGTTTTTATTTAAGTCGCTGTCTGTACACACAAACTGGAAGATTGACATTAAAGTTGACTTTGACTTTGACTTAAAGTTGACTTTGACTTAAAGTTGACTTGACCCTAAGACGTTGAAGCAGAAATGTGTAGTGGCCAAACGGCAGTACTACATTTCCTGTGTCAGTCTGCGACTTCAATTGGCCCAAAAATGTGTATTCCCATTGAGTCAAATGTATGTTTGAGGGTCTTGATTAGTGTTTCTCTTCAGTGATCGTGATGTTCTGGTAAATGTTTGTTTTCCTTGCATCGTGTCTTAATATCTGTCCTTGTTTGACGTTGCAAATGGAGCTGCTGTGATTCAAGAACAATATCTGACAGTAAAGTATTATTGTATCGCATCGTATAATCTGTGCGAATGACTCAGTGATCTGTGTGATAAAAGCAGGGCAGTACGACCGTTGACACTGGGATGAACATTACTCTACATTCATTCTAAAAACCACATGATCTTTATTAGGATACTCATTAAGATACCTATTAGCGATAGCATTAGCATTGGCTGTAATTCCTGGGCTCCTGACACACACACAGTCACACACACAGTCACACACTATTGCCACATAAACACAACCAATGCAAACCAACTAAACACCTGATCGTGCGTTATTAATATCAAGCAGTGAAACAAAAATTACCATCCATTCAACCATCATTAAGCCTAACATGAAATTAATGATCAAACAATTATTCAAGATTTAATAACACACTTCTGCTTCAAATGAATAATAATTCATTATAACTTTAAGCTCTTGTATGAAAAGTCCTTAAAGTGTATATTTATCTATCCAGCAATTATGCACATTCAATTACAAGAAAATAGGGTATTCTTTAGGGTATAAAAGGAAGAATTTGACTTTAACTCTCAAAAAGCACATTTTTGTTATTTTTGTATTTTGATTTCCCTGACTCTCAGTCAAGCATGTATGAGTCGGGAAGATCTCTCCGATTAAACTCGGCATTTAACAACAAGCTGATTTGGTGTCCACTGATAACATTATTATTATTATAATATAAATACTGAACACTGACCTAATTGTATGTAACACGGAGAAAATACGAAGAGTGCAAAAAGCCGTGTCTAATTCAGCCGTGCATCTAACTAACCATGAAATAGAGGGTGGTCTATGATACTCTACAATGCATGATCAGAAACACAGGATTGGCACTTCATAAATTTGAAATGTCGAAAAGGGAAAAGTGGAGAGAGAAAAGCCCAGAGTGTTTCTGCAAATTCATGCAGACTCATGAATGAATGAGGAGGCAGCAGCAGACCAGGAATGGCAACAGCGGCGAGGACCGTTTTAGGCCCCATTTCCTACTATTTGCAGTTCAGCTTTTAAAAATAGCGCGCTATATATATACATACAGACTGTGTGTACACACACTGCGCAGCGTGCACACGTCACATGACAGTAGGAGAAAAAAGTGGCGGCAGTGTGCAGAGCTGAAGTATCTGGAGACAGACGCAACACACGCTCTCCAGCATTGTTTGCATTCCCTGTACCTGCAGAAGAAGAAGATAAACGCCCTCTACTTACATCCATTCTTCTGAAACAAAGAATATGAAATTGTCCATCATGAGACTGACATTCCCTTTGTGCAGCTGTGGGCGCCGCACAGCACGCTCGTTTAGAGAGGATGCAATGGGCTTGCTTTGGCGATGAGTTGCTTATGAATTATGGAAGACCGTTGAGAGCCTGGTTTCCACTTGGAAAGTCGAGCTGCAGGAACTGAATGTACAAAGCATTGGCAAAACATATTTCTGATATCAGCTTCCAGCTCCTTCAGCACAATCATTTTCAAAAAAATAAAAAATCCATGCTTGACTCCTTTGCTTCTCTTCATCTTCATGTCTTTCAATTCTGACTGGCAGAGATTTAATAAGCGAGAGCAGTAAAGCGTACAGTGGATCACCTCATTAGTGTACTTTTTGAAAGGAGTAGGTGTTACCAATATGTTTTAACATTCGTTCTTGTCATTCGGCAGAGTAAAGAGGTGTTGGTAACATCACTTCCTCTCTCGCAAGCCTTCGTTATCCTCTGGAAAGCCAGCGATGAAGTTCAAAGCAGCGCGCCGAGGGATTTGTCTTTAGGTTGTGGGCTGATCACACATGAAAAGGCGGCTTTATCTGCCCGCCGGTGGTCAAATCTCGACCTTTTACCCTTCATGCTGCGCGGGCTCGCTTCCCATGTCTGATGTCAGGCCGAATCTCTGCTCTCACACGGGAAGCAGGAGGCCTGGAGTGTGTCTCTGCCTCGCTGAGCAGCAGGGAGCGACAGGCGGGCTCTGGACAATGAAAAGATTAACGCTGATAATTAGGAATCTACAGCGGACCCGGATAAGAGCCCTGGGGAACGCCCCAAAAAACGTTTTGCCGGCTTATTTCACAAGGGGCCGGTGACAAGCTCCTCTTCTGCAATTTTCAGAAGAGTTGGACTCGGGGAATAAGGACATAAAGGCACATATTGAAGCAAAGAGCTTCTAAAGAATGTGTTCAGCTGCTTCATTCACGACATTAGAAGAACAGATGCTGGAATATTACAGCCGTTAAGACTTGATGAGAATGTCTTCATCCCTGTGGATTCACTTAACTAACTAAATCTCAGTGATGCTTCTTCCTTGGATAATACCTCCATGAAAATTGCATTGAAAAGAAAACCTTCAGCAAACTAGTCGGATAGTAGTGTCTGTTTTGAATTGCAATTGTTTTAAGAGTTGCTCAGATATTGTGATTTGTTTTAGTACAAGAATTTCAAACGTAAGACATCTTAACGCTGCATTTTGGGGTTTTCCCTTATGTTTTTGTGCATGTAAATATTCTGCAAAGGCTACAAATACAGAGTTCCCAAAGTAGGGACCTTTAAATGTTATTAGATTGTGCTGTAAAAAATATGAATCAAAAGTTTTTTTTTAAAGATATGACAGCGTAAAACCTACAAAAACAGAATCTGAGAAACAAAAGAAAGCGTACTTAACTTAAGAAAGGTATGAAAATTAAACAGATATACTATCAGTGTAGAAATGTGTCCACAAAGCTTCAGAGAAGGCACATCAGGTCATAGCCTCACACTTAGAAAAAATGTTGCATTGGATCATTATCCCTGACATCTGTTGCTACAACATTTCAAAGCCTCAGTGTTTTATTCCAACGATGTGGGTGGAAAACCACGAGCAGCGAGGGCAATATTATATATTGAAATGTATTCATGGGGAGAGTCTTTGCATGTTCTTGTTTAGAAACAGAGTTGTTGCATCTGGAAGCTTCCCAGTACAGCTACAGTCTCCTACTGTTGGAGAATAAGAAGCTTCCTTTGGGCGATCAGGGGTTAAGTGACTTGCTAAAGGGCACGTCACGCAGATTTCCCCAGCCGAGACGAGGGGGTTTGTGAACCGGTGACCTTCCTCCTGACAACCTGCCCTGCTTTGCTGTCCTCAAGGCTAACACTGCCCCTAAATATTACTGATACATCGCCACCTATGTTTCTGCCTAAAGCTGTGTGTGTGTATGTGTATGTGTATGTGTGTGTGTATGTGTATGTGTATGTGTATGTGTATGTGTATGTGTATGTGTGTGTGTGTGTGTGTGTGTGTGTGTGTGTGTGTGTGTGTGTGTGTGTGTGTGTGTGTGTGTGTGTGTGTCAGAGGCTGCGGGGCTGTGACTGAATCATGACACAGAAAACACAAATCAGAGAAAACGCAGCGAGTAGAGACTTTGTGTTTGAGTTGGACGGCATTCTGTTGTTGGCTTTAATAAAAAGGATATATGTGATGTAATGCGATGACGATGAGGCTGTCTGTGTGTGAGCAAAAGAAGGCCTGACTGACAGTATAACAACTGGGTCAGATGCAGGTGATAATTAGAGCAGAACTAAATCGGAAAGCCTGGAATAAAATACATTTACACGGTTTATTTATACATTTCTTGTTGGTGTAGAGCAGGGGTTTTACATGTTTGACACTGGGGTCTTCTTCACACCGTATTGACACAATGTATCCCCTTAACTACCCAATCTTTAGCCCAAAAAAGACAAATTTGCGCCATTAAAGGTATGCCAAATTAGCTTTTAGCACTTCTTGTTTGCTGTATTACAACATGTATCATTGGATTGCTTTAGTGCTGAAGAATACTTAAGAACATGATTCTCAAGCACATCTGCAAATATGAGGAAGCCTCCTTTTTCTGTAACTTTTTCTATCCGGTTTTAAGGATATTTGGGTACAGATGTACTGAGTCATGACTCGAAGAAGGAGTATAAATAACACCTTAACTCATTTTTAAACATTAGATTCTCAGGCAAATCTTGCAAATATGAGCAGAGTCTTTTTTATATAACTTTTCTATCATTTCTATTAGGTTTAAGGGATATTTGGGTTCAGATTTCAATGAGTTATAACTCAAAGAAAGACTATGATTAACCTCTTCAAAAACCTGGCGTTCTCAGGCAGATCTGCAAATATGAAGAGTGCCTTCTTTCAAAATAGTTTTGCAATATTTTCTACAAGGTTTATGGATGTTTGGGTTCATATTTGACTAAGTTAAGACTCAAAGAAGGAGTAGAAATAACCCCTCTATCATTCCTGGGGAGGAAAGTCTAGTATCTTGTCTAGGGAACACAAATTCCCCCCAAAAAGTCATCATGCTAAAATATTTTTCAGTGATTTCAGAGGAGCGTTATCAGTATGTTCATCTGTTTGCAACTAACAAATTATTCATATAAGATATCATATTCCATTTATTTGTATATAGACTCTTCTTGCACTATTTCTATTCTATTTTATTTGTATTTACTTGCACTATTTTATCTGTTTTATTGATTTGCCCTGTTAGAGGAGCCTGTAACCTTAGATTTCCATTGACATATCTACACTGTAGCTATGTACACATGACAATTAAAGCCTTGACTCCTTGAAACATAACTGAAGCATCGATATATCGGTCCGTCCTGAGTGTGTGTTATCTGTGAGTCTTCTTCTTGCATGTCCATTCTTTACTGGCCCGGCGTGTTAAGTGGCAGCAGAGCGGCCTGCAGCAGAAAGATAACAGTCAACGGTGGTGGGGGTTCTTGTTGGGGGCGGGGGTGAAAATGGCTGCTGGCGCCATGCCAAAGGACTGCTGAGATATGGCACCAACATCTGCCGGTAAAAACCACTGCAAACACCCCGACTGCAACGTCCACTGTCATCCAAAGTGGGATTATTACACCCTGAACGATTTAAAGAGGCCCTAATACTATAATTACTCTGACAACAATCAACAAGTGGGACAATGTCGACATACCATTTTCCAAGTCTTTTTAAAATTGATTCCAACAAGAACAAAGTGACTCTCAAGCGGCCGCCTCGATAAAAAGTTATGCACTCCGCATGTTTTTCAGAGTGCTACGACTTTTTTAGCGTGTTTTTTTTAAGTTAAAGGGGCCCTATTATGCTTTTTGGGGTTGTCCCTTCCCTATAGTGTGTTTTTAGGTATTTAGTGCATGTAAATGGTCTGCAAAGGCTAAAATCACTGTGTGTCTCTCCCACACTGTTGGCTACTTTTGGGGCATTATGGGTCTTGACTGCCATTGAAATTACTAAAAAGTGTGTTTTTGTTTCCCCAAGCTACTGCCAATAAAGTTCACATATTTCAATTCATGTTGCAAAACTCACAAGCAAACTGTAAAGCGACCACTTCTGCGTTATTGTTACTTTGAACTTGCATATTATAAACACTTCAGCTGAAACGAGAGGAGACTGAGGAAATATTTTGTAATTGAATAGACGCTGCCGCCACAACAGTTGATTCTAAAAATAAAACATGTTACTCTGAGGCATGCTGGGACATCAAAGTGTCCAACAGATATCAGAGGCTGAGAGTCATGAGACATTTACAAATCATGTCGACTGTTGATGAAACGTATGAAGAAGAATGTTCATATGAGTTAGCAGGAGATCTGCGGAGGGCGTCAGGTTTCAGGAGGAGGGCGACCGGCCTCTGAAGGATCACACCAACATCAAAATGACTGATCCGTCCCTCAGTTTGAAGCTGAGGAGGATCAATATTTCACCAATAATCATGTATCACTCAGTGTTGACTCAATCCGACCGTGACAGGACGGGGGAAACATGAGATGACAAATGATGCCGTCAGAGGATTAATGCAACTGTGGATCACATGAAGTGAAACAAGCAGGTGTTTGAGGTTGAGGCGAGTATAGTGTTCGCAAAATCTGACACCTTCGAGCATAAAAGTCAGATCTGGGGCAGAAGAACAAGATCAAGCGATCAAGATCAACGCTTCTGAGACGTTGACATGTATAATCTTTTAACTTAAATATGCCATGTAGACATAAAAACAGTAGTTTGTGTATTATTTATTTGGTTTAAAGGACTACTTGTTAGTAATTCATATGGTATACAGTTTTGAATTTGTCCGGTTGACCAATCACAACAGAGCCGGCCAGCAAACCAATCAGAGCAGACTGGGCTCTGGTTTCAGAGCTTTTTGAACATTAAAGCATGGAGAGGACTCTTTAAAGTAGAGACACTACATCCTGATATACACCTGAACATCAGCAGGAGAGGACTCTTTAAAGTAGAGACACTACATCCTGATATACACCTGAACATCAGCAGGAGAGGACTCTTTAAAGTAGAGACACTACATACTGATATACACCTGAACATCAGCAGGAGAGGACTCTTTAAAGTAGAGACACTACATACTGATATACACCTGAACATCAACAGGAGAGGACTCTTTAAAGTAGAGACACTACATCCTGATATACACCTGAACATCAGCAGGAGAGGACTCTTTAAAGTAGAGACACTACATACTGATATACACCTGAACATCAGCAGGAGAGGACTCTTTAAAGTAGAGGACACTACATACTGATATACACCTGAACATCAGCAGGAGAGGACTCTTTAAAGTAGAGACACTACATACTGATATACACCTGAACATCAGCAGGAGAGGACTATTTAAAGTAGAGACACTACATACTGATATACACCTGAACATCAGCAGGAGAGGACTCTTTAAAGTAGAGACACTACATACTGATACACACCTGAACATCAGCAGGAGAGGACTCTTTAAAGTAGAGACACTACATACTGATATACACCTGAACATCAGCAGGAGAGGACTCTTTAAAGTAGAGACACTACATACTGATATACACCTGAACATCAGCAGGAGAGGACTCTTTAAAGTAGAGACACTACATACTGATATACACCTGAACATCAGCAGGAGAGGACTATTTAAAGTAGAGACACTACATACTGATATACACCTGAACATCAGCAGGAGAGGACTCTTTAAAGTAGAGACACTACATACTGATATACACCTGAACATCAGCAGGAGAGGATTCTTTAAAGTAGAGACACTACATACTGATATACACCTGAACATCAGCAGGAGAGGACTCTTTAAAGTAGAGACACTACATACTAATATACACCTGAACATCAGCAGGAGAGGACTCTTTAAAGTAGAGACACTACATACTGATATACACCTGAACATCAGCAGGAGAGGGACTCTTTAAAGTAGAGACACTACATACTGATATACACCTGAACATCAGCAGGAGAGGACTCTTTAAAGTAGAGACACTACATACTCATATACACCTGAACATCAGCAGGAGAGGACTCTTTAAAGTAGAGACACTACATACTGATATACACCTGAACATCAGCAGGAGAGGACTCTTTAAAGTAGAGACACTACATACTGATATACACCTGAACATCAGCAGGAGAGGACTCTTTAAAGTAGAGACACTACATACTGATATACACCTGAACATCAGCAGGAGAGGACTATTTAAAGTAGAGACACTACATACTGATATACACCTGAACATCAGCAGGAGAGGACTCTTTAAAGTAGAGACACTACATACTGATACACACCTGAACATCAGCAGGAGAGGACTCTTTAAAGTAGAGACACTACATACTGATATACACCTGAACATCAGCAGGAGAGGACTCTTTAAAGTAGAGACACTACATACTGATATACACCTGAACATCAGCAGGAGAGGACTCTTTAAAGTAGAGACACTACATACTGATATACACCTGAACATCAGCAGGAGAGGACTATTTAAAGTAGAGACACTACATACTGATATACACCTGAACATCAGCAGGAGAGGACTCTTTAAAGTAGAGACACTACATACTGATATACACCTGAACATCAGCAGGAGAGGACTCTTTAAAGTAGAGACACTACATACTGATATACACCTGAACATCAGCAGGAGAGGACTCTTAAAGTAGAGACACTACATACTGATATACACCTGAACATCAGCAGGAGAGGACTCTTTAAAGTAGAGACACTACATACTGATATACACCTGAACATCAGCAGGAGAGGACTCTTTAAAGTAGAGACACTACATACTGATATACACCTGAACATCAGCAGGAGAGGACTCTTTAAAGTAGAGACACTACATACTGATATACACCTGAACATCAGCAGGAGAGGACTCTTTAAAGTAGAGACACTACATACTGATACACCTGAACATCAGCAGGAGAGGACTCTTTAAAGTAGAGACACTACATACTAATATACACCTGAACATCAGCAGGAGAGGACTCTTTAAAGTAGAGACACTACATACTGATATACACCTGAACATCAGCAGGAGAGGACTCTTTAAAGTAGAGACACTACATACTGATATACACCTGAACATCAGCAGGAGAGGACTCTTTAAAGTAGAGACACAACATACTGATATACACCTGAACATATGGTATGTCTTCATTGCTTCAGTATCACTTCAAGCTGTCTATAGGTTCATCATGAAGGCATTAATGCCAAAGTTCATGCGCAGTTCAGCAGCATCAAAGGGCAGTGTAAGTATGAATCAGCTTTTAAGGTGGAAACGAGAGGGGGTTTCGTTCCTCATATGGGGCAAACCACCAATGGGGGTGGGGGAGTTGGTGGGGGGGGGTTATTGGCGTCTTATCAGGCCTCTGAATTCCCTCATCGGTCTCAGCGAGGCTCGGTTTGCAGCCCAACCTTGAGGATGTTCTGCCAGCAGCTGCCTGATATTTACAGCCTGTTGCTGCATGTTCCAGGGCAACCATTTGACACGCAAGCACACTACACGCTACACTTCAGTTACCCAGCATGCATCTCGACTATATCAACAAAACCCTATGGCTGATATTGTGGCAGAATCATCCGCAGTTTCATTCCACAGGCCATAAGTACGTTTTTGTGCTTCTCTTATTTTCCTACGCACTATTTTATCTGTGTTCTTGTGTTGCTCTGTTGGAGAAGTCTCTGACCTAAGATTTTAATTGACATATCTACACTGCAGCTATGTACACATGACAATAAAAGCCTTGAATCTTGAATCATCAGCAGGTGGAGTGAAAGGGGGGGGTTGTGACAAATAGTGGAGGAGGGGAAGGAGCTGCTGGCTGTACATCTGAAGCTTGTGACTGTGCGATGCCAACCCTGGCAGTGGAATATGATCTCTCCCCTCCTCCCTTTCTCCTCCTCCTCTTAACCAATCATGGGTGAGTCTTTGGAGAGGTGGGGGGCTGATGCAGTGCAAGGGCAGCACTTCTGAGGTGGTGGTTTTTAGGGGGGGGAGGGGAGGAGATATACGCTCGTGAATCACACCCACGCTGCCGGGCCACTGTCAATACTGCAGTCTACAGGAGCACGTACACACACACACGTACACACACCTACACAACAACAAACAACACACACCCACTCGTTTAACACGGGGCGCCCTCACTGTCACTTATCCACGGTTTGCTCTCATAGCCTCGGGCTGGTTCAAATCTCACATATTTATCTATTAAAACAATAAGCAGTGTTTTATTTCACTGTACAGGATTTCATTTTAGGTCATCTGTTTGAATTTGACTTGCATATGGTTAACTTCTACTACTTGCACATTAGTCTGGCACTATTTGTATTTCTACTGTTTCTTCTTGCACTCTATTGGTTGTATTTCTTATATATTGATGTTGTATTGTTGGAGGAGCCTGTGACTTAAGATTTAAACTACACTGTAGCTTCCTATATGACAATGAAACATATAAAAACCAGATTACCAGACCGTCTGCTTCTGTGACGAAAGTATTTCCCAAATTGGGATCAATAAAGTATCTATCTATATCTATATCTATCTATGTATCTATCTATCTATATCCATCCATCCATCCATCCATCCATCTCTATCTCTCTCTCTCTATCTATCTATCTGTCACATATGACATTGAAGCGCTTAAACTTGGAATACAGTTAAAAAACCCGATAATAAACCCGTGCATGTACATGTGAGCGTCCACACAGAGGTCTTTTGTCCAGCGGCTCAGGAAGCATGTGGAGCATAACGGACGTGTTGGCAGTCACACAATGCTGCGAGTTTGTCGTGTTGTTGACTCGGAGACTTGTTCCCGTCACGATGCGGTTTGACCTGTCGGGTTACATCACTAACACACAGGTTAGAGCATTAAGAGTTACACCCATGCTTGAGAGGTGCAGGTGAGCGGAGGCTACGGTGAAACAATGAGGGAGACACCTCTGTTTGATAGTTATTGTTGGCAGTTCGCAGAGATTCATGAACTGATTCATCCCTCAGGCTAGTGTGCAAAATGTCTCCAAGTTGTTTGTTTTGTCTCTTCCAAAACAGCAATTGGTTCCCATTCCTGTCAGTAGAGCTTACAGAAAGCAATGCTTCACTTGCCTAAGCCACCAGAGAAAGGACAACTAATGATTATTAATATTAAATGTAAACTGATATAAAAAGAGAGAAGCAGCCATTCCTCATCAGAATCAGAATACCTTTATTCGTCCCACAGAGGGGACATTTGCATATTTAAGAAGCGGAAACTGATAAATGTCACCGTCTGTTTGACACCTGAGCCCAGTCTGCTCTGATTGATGACCATTTATGTGCAGAAAAACCTACATAACACCTGGAAACCCCCACAAATTCCAATAACTTGTATATAGACTCGTACTGCACTATTCCACATACTCACTTTATTTTAGAACTATTTTTCTTTTTGTATTACTTTTAATATCTGTATTATTATTATGTTGCATTGTTGGAGAAGCCTGTGACATAAGATTTTCAACGACATAATTACTCTGTAGCTATGTTAGTTTGACAATAAAGAACCTTGAACCTTGAACAAAGCAAAGTAGGGCGCCTAATTAAAAAGATTGTAAAATGATGAATCTTCCGATGATATGCTAACCTTTTCGCAGCAGAGTGAAATATAAAGCAGAAAGGACCCGAGGTTAGAAGAAAAACATTCAAAATGCTCCTGAAAACTGAGTATTTTCTTTGGATTGCAACTTATTTCTATTCCATTAAACCCAAGCACTCAATCCAGGAAGCCAGCGGGGGTATATCAGGTAGATCTTCAGCTGTCGGGCCTGTGGGTGGCCGTGTGTTTGACAGACTGTAAAAGTCCACAGGTTCAATCCCAGCAACAGCTGCTTGTCTGCGTAGTAAGAGTGACTTTTCTTAATGTCTCAATACACATGTTCTCTGATTAATGCAATGAAACGTTGTCTAATGAGTGCTGTCTGTAAGATCAAGCACCCAAAATGATGTCTTTGAATTGCTTGTGTGACTGAAAACTGAGAAAAACTGCCATTAAATCAAATAATTGACAAGAAAGCTCTCTGCCAACTATTTAATAAACATTCAGAATTGTTAAAGCAACTTATAAAGCAAAAATACCAATTAGTCTTTGGATGCACATTTTTAAATATGAGGATTTTCTGCTATCTTTTGAGTTGTTGGTCAAAACCTTACATGTGAATATGCTTCCTAAGGCTTCTGGAACATTTTTGAACCAAATAAATAATCCAACATTTATTTAAAATAGGAAAGAACCCCAAACTGCAGACCTAATCAGAATCAGAATCAGAATGGACGTATGTGTTCGCTTTACCAGTGGTTTTAATGACTCTAAAGATACACAGTTTGTAAAAGAGTAAGAGTTACCGTAGTCATTGTCCATGAAGAACTCCTGCTTGCTTATAGGTCCTTATTTGTATTCCTTAATCTATAACCCTAACCCTACCATTGCAGGACTTGCAGTAGAGTGTTTTAGGAATGTGAGCTTTCTAAGACGGTTTACAGGTTTCCTCCCTCACAGTTTTTTTCCCATCGTCTTAAATCTTCTGTGACAACAAAAGGTCTGTGACAGGAAAGAAAAAAGCCCTCTAGACAAAACACTGATGACATCAATGTGACACTGGAGGACAGAGGCATGTGTAGGAAAGTTTGCCGTCACCAGTCGAACACGTTCTCATCAATGAAGCCTCGAAGGAGAGTCAGACGGGCGAGATCAAGGGCGCCGACAGACACTCAGATATAGCCGTTTATCTCCAGCACTCTCTATCAGGGTTATTCTCATGCATGCAGGTGAGTGGGAGGAGGAATGTTGTTGTTTCATACCTTTTTTTAAATAGTTCCCCCATCAATAACGAAGACATGTGGCCAGGCAACACTGCAACCCAATAAACTTGCAGGAACAGGCGCGTGTAACGTTATTATGAAACGCGCCGAGAGATTGACTCGCCTCAAGAAAACTCATTTTCTGTCACAATTAAACGCCGGCGTCTGGAGAACAGCGAACAGCACTGAGAGGATGTATCACTCACACGCTGGATGTGTAGCTTGTGAGAGTAATCCTATACACTTTGGAGATTTGTTATAGTGGATATAGAGGCAGACAGACCATTTCTTATGAAAGAAAATGAAGATATGGCTGCTATCTCCTGAGCTCTGAAAGAGTACCTCGAGGCGACTGAACAGGGATAAACAACGTCCTGCTGTTTACCTTCTGTTAGGCTTTGGAAATATATAGCAAACAACACGGTAAAGGAAAACCATAAGCTTTAACGCTTTTATATTTGCACCAAGAGAGGCGTGTGGCGCAGTGGGTTGTGCGTTCAAACCCCACTGCAGTCAGCATGTCGTTGTGTCCCTGAGACACTTCACCCCAAATTGCTCCTGTGGGGATTGTCCACAGTATTGAGTATGTAAGTCGCTTTGGATAAAAGCGTCTAACAAGTGACATGTAATGTAATGTAATGTAATTTGACAAAAATCCATTAATAGTTATTTCTCATACAAGAATGGCAGTGAATTATATATTCAGCCTTTCTTATGCTATGTTCTTTTATCATATTTAAGTCAATATAAATGGGTTTTGGACTGTAAAACAAGGATTAAAAAACATCACATTAGAGAAACTTGCTTAGAAATGTCATAAACCAAACGATTGTTCAAGCAAGTCATCTTCATAATATAAAATTATAGAATATTCATTAGTTGTAGTCCTTTTTAATCGTAATTCATGTGAATATCTTTGGGTTTTGTACTGAAAAAACAAGTTTAAAAACACATTGGACTTTTAGAAAAAATAAGATAGTCTATCCCAGTGAATATCTTTGTGTTTTGGATGTAGAAAAACATCACCTTGGACTTAAAGAAACTCAGATATACATTTTAAAGACCATAACTTTAATCGATAAGAAAATAATCCCTGGTCTCAGTCCTATAAAAGTACAAACATGGTGTAAGCAGGTGTCAAGGGCGCTCACTCGACACAGCAATGGCCGCGTAAGCCTTCAATTCCAGAAAGAAAGAGAACAGGTGTGATGTTAGGAGCTGCACGACAACACAAGCCATCCGCCATAAATCTCCCCCGACGGACCCCCCTCCAATCTGGAGACCATTTCTCTCAGCAGATTTTCGGGGGCTTGGGAAGGTGTCAGCTCGGCGGCTGATGATGGAAGACAGTCCACAAAACAAGTCACCTCGCACTCCCCCCCCCCCCATATCTCCCTCGAATGAGAGTTGAGAGGCGCCAGCAGAGAATCCCATGCCTCCCCCGGCTGATTAGAGATCAGAAACAGAACATTTCGGAGACACTGTCTTTCACCTCGGCTTGAATCTAGGCCTTGGGATAAAGCCACTAAGAAACTAAAGTACACTACGGCCTAAAAACGCATCTTTTTAGAATAGCCGGCGTAAACGTCACTGCTTTTATTTTTTATTTTTATTTGTTCTTGTTGTTTTGTTTCAACCATTTTACTCTGTAGCACTTTGAGTTTTGTTTACTAATGAAAAGTGTGCTTATAAATCAAATTGATTATTACACTTCAATACCGATTAGCAATTTGGGGTTGAGTATCTTCCCCAAGAACACTTTTCAAAGTTATTCAAGTCAACATTGTTTGGGTTCTGGACTGAAAAAACAAGATATAAAAAGATTTAAATGACGCCGGACTTTTAGAAACTCGGATAGACCTAGACTAAATCTAGGCTTGGAAAAAAGCCACTAAGAAACTAACATATACTTCAATACCTACTTGAGTAATTTGTGGTTAAGTATCTTGCCCAAGGACACTCGGACATGTTGACTAAAGGAGCTGGGAGGATCAAACCGTGACCCTCTGATTGGTACATGTACACCCTAAGCCATAGTCGTCTCAAAATGTTAGTTTTAGCCAAAGGAGAAGTTATTAAACACTTCAAAAACGCCGTCAACGATGACATTTCCTCTCGAAAGTAATCATGGTTTCAAGCGAAGTGGCCAAAGCAATTACATTAGAGGAAACACACACACAAACACACACTCACACACACACACACACACACACACACACACACACACACACACACACACACACACACACACACACACACATAAACATTCTTAAGAGTTGCAATGTCACTCTTACCGTCAAAGCTTAGAGATGCCAAAAGGCGGTATGGAAGTGCTCGGACACACACACAGAGGAGGAAGGCTTGATTGAGGCGAGTTAATTTAAAAAAGCGTTGGGATATTCCAGTGAAGTGAAGGATCTCAGAGATACAGTCCTGACGAGAGCGAGGGTCCGACAGCACATGTGCCACCGCCTGCTGCAAAAGTGACAACTGCTGGAGGAACGCCTCACTCTGGACGCCCCAAATTACCCTTCTCAATTCCCCCCCCAAAAAAAACCCCTACCCCCTTCAAACCCCTCCCAGGTCACCCTTTGCCCTAATATGCCTTCAGCAACTGCCACCAATTCATCAGTGTCTGCGAAGGCAATTGAGGTGCTTGTTGTTCGGCTCTTTAAAAAAGGAGCCCATTTACGACAAATGAGGTACACTTCAAAGCTGCAGCGAACACTTATCGGCTGATCTGTCAATACTTTTCCCGATCAATCGGTTCGCCATGTAATCTACTAAATGTGAACATGTTCAAACACGGCTGTTAAAAAGTCCCCCGAGGTGACTCCGTTAAATTGCTACTCAGCTTTCAATCACAGCCAGTTGTCTTTGGTTTCTTTCCAATTCCTTACAGTTAAAATAATGAATGATCAGCCTCTTGAAACTATGAGTATTGTTCAATGGATCACAGTAAAATAGCATAACAATTAATCATTTATCAAGCAACAACATTTATCAAGCAACAACAGCTTCTGAAATGTGAGGATTTGCTGCTTATATTTAGTTTAAATCTTTGTCAATTGAAGATGTTTGGGGTTGAACAAGACATTTGGAAGATTTTTCATTATCTTGACCAATTGTACAAAACAAGAAAATCTATATTGAGGATAATCATCAGATTGGATTACACAACCTAAACACATGTATGTGTGTGTGTGTGTGTGTGTGTGTGTGTGTGTGTGTGTGTGTGTGTGTGTGTGTGTGTGTGTGTGTGTGTGTGTGTGTGTGGCAACAGAGTGATGGAGTCACTAGGTGCCTAGCTAAGTGTGTCAGATCCTCGTCGCAAACCAATCTGTCTCTCGTGCACATGTGTGTGTGTGTGTGTGTGTGTGTGTGTGTGTGTGTGTGTGTGTGTGTGTGTGTGTGTGTGTGTGTGTGTGTGTGTGTGTGTGTGTGTGTGTGTGTGTGTGTGTGTGTGTGTGTGTGTGTACATCCTCCATTTGGATCATGAGCTGCTGGCAGTGGGATGGCAGCTGCCAACATACCTTTTGTTCCACTGGACCCTTCAAGGCCCCCCACCCCCTCCCCCGAAATCTACACACACACACACATGACACACCCACACACACACACACACACACCCACACACACACACACACACACATACTCAGCTGTCGGAGAGTTCAACAAACCGGTAATGTCTCGTGCCCCTCGGACCAAACTCTCTACACTGGATTTTAAAACGACTCTCCGCTGACGGCTGATACTGTGGAGATCAAATCTAGAGGTAAAAGTAGAAGTACTCAGATCGTGTACTTGAGTAAAAGTAGAAGTACTCAGATCTTGTTCTTGAGTAAAAGTAGAAGTACTCAGATCGTGTACTTGAGTAAAAGTAGAAGTACTCAGATATTGTACTTGAGTAAAAGTAGAAGTACTCAGATATTGTACTTGAGTAAAAGCAGAAGTACCAGAGTGTAGGAATACTCTGTTACAGTAAAAGTCCTGCATTCAAAATGTTCCTCAAGTAAAAGTAGAAAAGTATTATCATCAAAATATAGTTAAAGTAGCGACAGTAAAAGTAGTGATTGTGCAGATTGGTCCATTTCAGAATAATATATATGATATGTTTTATAATGATTGATCATGAAAGTGTTCTCAAAGCTGGTAAAGGTGCAGCTAGTTTGAATGACTTTGTATACTGCAGGGTAGCTTGTGGATTTACTCCAGGTGGAACTAAAGTCTGATTTAACACTTGGTTATATTTCACATCATTCATCCACATCTGTGAAGTAACTAAAGGTATTAAATACATGTAGTGGAGTAAAAGTACATCATGTACCTCTGAACTGTAATGGAGTAGAAGAACACAGTAGCAAAACATGGAAATACTCAAGTTAAGTAAATGTACTTGGTTACTTCCCACCTCAGCATGTAATCTGTTACTCCCCGAGCCTGGATGTGTGCAGAGAGGACTGTTATTAAAAGGTCACCTATTATTCATGTCTCTTCTACATCACCATGTGTCCCCTCTTCTTCATGTCTCTTCTACATCACCATGTGTCCCCTCTTCTTCATGTCTCTTCTACATCAACATGTGTCCCCTCTTCTTCATGTCTCTTCTACATCAACATGTGTCCCCTCTTCTTCATGTATCTTCTACATCACCATGTGTCCCCTCTTCTTCATGTCTCTTCTACATCAACATGTGTCCCCTCTTCTTCATGTCTCTACATAACATGTGTCCCCTCTTCTTCACGTCTCTTCTACATCAACATGTGTCCCCTCTTCTTCATGTCTCTTCTACATCAACATGTGTCCCCTCTTCTTCATGTCTCTTCTACATCAACATGTGTCCCCTCTTCTTCATGTCTCTTCTACATCAACATGTGTCCCCTCTTCTTCATGTCTCTTCTACATCAACATGTGTCCCCTCTTCTTCATGTCTCTTCTACATCACCATGTGTCCCCTCTTCTTCATGTCTCTTCTACATCAACATGTGTCCCCTCTTCTTCATGTCTCTTCTACATCACCATGTGTCCCCTCTTCTTCATGTCTCTTCTACATCAACATGTGTCCCCTCTTCTTCATGTCTCTTCTACATCAACATGTGTCCCCTCTTCTTCATGTCTCTTCTACATTAACATGTGTCTCCTCTTCTTCATGTCTCTTCTACATCAACATGTGTCCCCTCTTCTTCATGTATCTTCTACATCAACATGTGTCCCCTCTTCTTCATGTCTCTTCTACATCAACATGTGTCCCCTCTTCTTCATGTCTCCTCTACATCAACATGTGTCCCCTCTTCTTCATGTCTCTTCTACATCAACATGTGTCCCCTCTTCTTCATGTCTCCTCTACATCAACATGTGTCCCCTCTTCTTATATGAAAACCTGTCTGAAAATGAGCTGATCAGATTTTGGCCACTTAATGATGTCATAACGATGTGTTGGCTTGTGTAACCATTAGCCAATCACCAACCAAGGTAACCCCCCCCACCCACCTTATCACCTGAATCTCCTCCTAGAGCACCATTGAGTTCTTTTTAACCAAATCTCTCTCAGAGGGGCGTGGGGAGGGGCTCCTTATTTTCATCTAAAGTAACAGACAGAGAATCAGCACTTTGGAAACAGGGCTGAAACAGAGGGGATTATGGGTAATGCTGCAATGATCTGTTTGGTGTTTCAGCCAATCAGAGACAGGCTCTGTATATATCTGAGACCTGTGATATATTGATGAAAAACAGTATGATAGGGGACCTTTAACGGACAGATTCTCCGTTAGCGACCGTTAGCGACCGTTAGCGACACTTTGTTTCACTTCCCAAGGAATGAGTCTCAGCTCTTTCCTGACCTTGAAATCTCCAAGGGGCCCGGGGAGGAGGGGTGTGGGAAACGAGAGGCCAGGAGTCTGCTAAACAGTTGTGTCATTAAGTTTCCACACAACACAACGCATATCTGTGCCCGGAGAGCAGCGGGTTAAACATGGGGCAAAAATTCCTGGAGCCCATTTGGTCTCGAGGCAGTCGCTTATATGGATAAATGAGAGAGGGGAGGGCAGAACAAATATGAACTCCCCTTCGTTGATCAGGGATCTCGATGGGAAAAATAAACAGAACCACTAAACACAACAATCCTGATGTCAGAGCGCTGAGCACACGATTACTCTGACAACAAACACAAGAGGGATGGCAGGAAAGAGACCATGTCCACATACCTTTTTCAAAGTCGTTTTAAAATTGATTCCAACAAGAACATCAGGTACGCGGCCGCCTCGAGAAAAAGTGATGAACTCAGCATCTTTTTCTGAGCGCTACACCTTTTTTGCGTGTTTTTTTTAAGTTAAAGAGGCCCTATTGTGATTTTTGTGTGTGTTATCATGGTTTTAGTGCATGTAAATGGTCTGCAAAGGCTGAAACGCCTCCATTGGGCTCCTTTATTTACTTCCGGAATATAGTGACATCACTAAGTAACACTCGCGCTCCTATTGGCTAGCGCTCCAACACATTGTACGTGATAGGCTAATGGGCGGGACATCTCTAAGCGGTTGATCAATCACAACAGAGCCGGCCAGCTAACCAATCAGAGCAGACTGGGCAGAGCTTTTTGACCATTAAAGCATGGAGACATGTCCCAGTAGAGACACTACATACTGATATACACCTGAACATCAGCAGGAGAGGACTCTTTAAAGTAGAGACACTACATACTGATATACACCTGAACATCAGCAGGAGAGGACTCTTTAAAGTAGAGACACTACATACTGATATACACCTGAACATCAGCAGGAGAGGACTCTTTAAAGTAGAGACACTACATACTGATATACACCTGAACATCAGCAGGAGAGGACTCGTTAAAGTAGAGACACTACATACTGATATACACCTGAACATCAGCAGGAGAGGACTCTTTAAAGTAGAGACACTACATACTGATATACACCTGAACATCAGCAGGAGAGGACTCTTTAAAGTAGAGACACTACATACTGATATACACCTGAACATCAGCAGGAGAGGACTCTTTAAAGTAGAGGCACTACATACTGATATACACCTGAACATCAGCAGGAGAGGACTCTTTAAAGTAGAGACACTACATACTGATATACACCTGAACATCAGCAGGAGAGGACTCTTTAAAGTAGAGACACTACATACTGATATACACCTGAACATCAGCAGGAGAGGACTCGTTAAAGTAGAGACACTACATACCGATATACACCTGAAAATGAGTATAGAGGCCCGTTTTCAGAAACCACCAGTGTCGTCACGGTAAAAATTGGAGGAAAAGCTTGCTTTGTTTTTGGCAACATTTTCTATCTTAAATATCTTGGTTTCTTTTTTTCTAAGGTCACATTGTTCTGTTATCTTGCAAAATACACTTATAAACATCTTATAGATATGTATTTCTCTTGTATTTATTTGCATTGCGTTGTCATTTCTGCCAGAAAAAAAGACACTATGTGGACAAAAGGCTTTATCTCTCAGGACCTTTTCCAGGTTTTCCCGAGGCTTGCCATCCATATTTGTGGTCCATGTGCCTGGAGGCCTCGATGGAGAACATGTTGGCCTGAAGCCTGAAACAGGGATCTATGAAACTACCTCCGCTCTTCCTGAGACGAGGCCAAGACTGTGTGGTGCTGGTGGGGGGGATCAGGCACAGAGGAGAGGAGGGGGAGGACAAACAGCCAGAGAAAATATATCTATTCTCTCTCTCTCTCTCTCTCCGTTAACAAAGCGATGAGAGGAAGCAGCTCCTGTGCCCCGAGGCAAGAGTATTTATGTTGAAAGGAAACACAGAAGCCTTTAAGTTACAGCGCCTGCATCTTCCACGCTGAACACCAAATCTGTCTCTGTGTGAAAAGGTGTGTCGTCACGAAGAAAAACTCCAGAGGTGTTGTCCCCCTCAACCCCCTCAAATAAAACCCTTTCTCCAAGACCTTATACATGTCTTGGTGTACTTTTGATCTTCTTGTTGGGCACTTGTTTTACGTGTCTAGAAATCTTATTTAAGCTGCTAAAGGTTGTTTTAAGGTGAAATAAATACCTCATATTAAGGAAAAGGTCTTCAAAAAAATCAATTGAATTAAGTTTGGTTGGGCGTACTTACAAAACTAGCAACTCCAGAGGAAAGATGCTAAGCGTGTTGGATCAATGTCACTGAAGTCAAGTTTGTTGAAAGCATACGTTACCGAAGACGCTTAGTTTTCTGCTATTTTAACTACTTCCACACATTAAGTGATTTAAAATGAATGTGTGCAACAGATCTGTCTCTGTGTGAAAAGGTGTGCCGCCACAAAGACAAACTGGAGAGGTTTTGTTGAAGACAAGCTTATTTGGTACTCTGTGTTCGTACTAAATGACTAATAGGTTTTGGAATAAACACGATATGCTTTCAGCGGTTTGACAGTGAGCACCCTGATTATGCAAATCTGCCTCCCCCCGAGGATGCGGAGAATAATAAAGAAATGACAAAGCTTTTCTCTGGTGTGGCTTTAACTGCGAGCTTTTCTCTCAAACTACATTATTGAGGAATTCTCCACATTATTGTCACAGTCTTGACAAAGAGCATAATAAAACTCACAGGATGCATGCACACATTATCCAGACCAGCAAGACAAGTGTTGTTTGAACCTGGCCTCCCTCAAATAAAGTGACAAATTATGAATGTTTCAGTTTCATTAATGCAGCTTTTTCTTTGCAGAATCCTTGTTACACTAGGGTTGCGGTCGAATAGTCCAAAAATCAGCTCCTAAACCCTATCGTCTATTCCTTGACCTCTGAGTGAAACATCACGGGGTTAAGGGATAGTGGATAGGAGAATTCAAAAGGATTTAGGAGAAGAGACTGCGGTACTTTAGAGAATCCGACTGCACTTTCACTATCCGACGTGTTTATGATGTGCCAGCGGAGGTCATAAATGTGCGTCTGCTGCTGTGGGGAAACTATGGAAACTACAGTTTTCTATACAGCGGACTACAACATGGATGTTTAATAAGAATGAGGGACTACTGTAAACTCATCTAGAGACTCTGCACCGTGCTCTGATGCTGTTGTTTTATGCTTTATGAACGGGGACAACAGAGAAACATATTCTTCATGACCAAAGTTGGAATTGAAATAAAAAAGGAAAGTGAAACTTATGCTCGTCACCCTCTCCCTCCGGTCCACATTAATACAAATGATCCCAATACGTATGATTGTATGAAAAGATCTTAAAATCAATACAAATGTATTTATTATAAACGTTAGTCCTTAACATCTATCACTGTGTATATCACCATTCAAACATCTTTTAAAAGTTGAACAAACCCCACACAGCTCAGTAAAGACTGTGAAATGTTGACTTTATTTGATCATTTCAGTAAAAACTAACGTTCATATTTCTCTTTTTGATTATAATACTGATGAACGTTCAAAACAAAGCACTTTGGCAACTTACCACATACGTTTTAAAATGCTTAATAAGCACCGTAACTTTCATGATATCATTTCTCGTTCATAATCGATTGTTTCCGTGAACGGCCGACTGTTGTGTGACGGCAAATGCTGCGGCTGCAAGGCATTGTGGGGCAGCATGTTCTCCTCTCCTTTCGGTTAGGGAGGTCCAGTGGTCCCTAAGCTAAAGGAGGTTATAAAGGAAGTTTGAAACCTCCTTTCCTTTTAATTTAGAGAATTGGAACGGCTCTTATCATGGCTGCCACTGAGGGACTTCCGGGTCATTTCACTCCGTTAGGAAGGTTCCTAAGCTAAATGGACTATTCGACCGCAACCTAGAAATCTTATTGAAGCTACTAAAGGTTGTTTAAAGGTGAAATAAATAACTCATATAAAGGAAAAAGCTCTTTAAAATGACCATAAATTGTAGTAGGTTTGGTTGAGCGTACGTACAAAACTAGCAACTGTAGTGTAAAGATGTTTGTTATTAAGCTGATGTTAAGACATTTTGTTGCAGCTATTTTAACTATTTCCACACATAAAGTAATTTTATATAAATAACAAACCAGTTTCTGCTTGTTAACGTCAACATAAACAATGTTTAATCACATTTTAATGAAGTTTAACCGGATAAAAACATATTGTGATATAACTAACACTCTTTCACACTTCTTTAAATGACTATACTGTATATAATAAAGCACAAGTATAATAAAACTCACAATATGCATGCACACATGATCCGAAATCGAGCATCCAGACCAACATGTGTTGTTTGAACCTGAGCGAGCTTCTCGTTAATCGACACCTTCAACAAACACACCAGGAAACAGGAACTGATACAGAAAATGTTTCACTTGCACCTCATGTTAGACGTTTAGTCCTCTGCGATACAAGCGATCCCTCAGAGACTTCAGTGGATCGGACAAATTCACAGCCCATTTTCACCCATTGACTTCCATTTAAATCCGAAACCTCGCTCTTATTGCTGTTGCTGCTTTGACGGCTGAGTTTTCCTACGGGGATTTAGAGAGGTTTGTCTCATCTTATCAGGATCGAATAACAACATTTTCTCCAACGACTTTAAGCGTGGTGGACCTACTCTTTATTTAAGACTAAAGGATAAAAAATGGACACTCAATTATACAAATCATACATCAAGAGAAAGCATTATTTCACAAAGAAGATAGAATGTATTTAAGGAGCGAAGGTATTGTTGAAGCCTCCATCAACAAACTAAACTGATGAAAGAGACGATTTTATGTTTTTATGAAGTGATATTATTAATACAGATGTGTCATTTATACCCAGGTCAGCACAAATCTTTAATCTACGGGGATTGATAGAGGTTTATCTTATCTTATCATCTAATAACAACATTTTCCTCCAACGTTTAAGCTTGGTGGGCCTACTTGTGGCGACTCAATTTCCAGTTACGTTTGAGTCGCCGAGAGGCTAAACTTGGCTATGAACTGTGACGCGTTTTCGAAGAGAAAGTCCATACTGAAGCAAGATAGTTTTACGATATTTAATAAACAAACACAGTAACAATGGACAACACGGTCAACAGAAAAAATGACAGCACAAGCTCACCCTCTGTCATCCGCACTCGGCATCAAACAGGTGACTTATGGCGCATTTCCACTACACGGCCTCGTTAGGACTGGCTCACTTTATGGCGCATTTCCATTACAGTTTAGGAACTGGGGTAGTATCTATAGTAACGCAGTGTAGGCGGAGCCGTGACGTCTTCTTCAATGAGAACCCCAGAAAAACAACACAGCCGTTAGCTGTTAGCATTCAGAGCTCACAGCTCCTCATATATGTTCAGAAACTAGACAAAAGTTAAACAAGTACAAACCACAGACTGCCTGTGTCATGGCGAATACAGTCGCTGCTTTATTTATGTCTGTATAGGCCGTTGTTGTGAGTGTGGACGGTCGGAGCATATACTGCGTTAGCTTAGCCAATCTCCATTTAGAACACACGCATTTTAAAAGGTGTTTCGCCTGCCGTCTGTCTGCAGACTTGTCAAAGCATTAATTCATGGTTTTTACTAACCGGTATCAGTATGTTGTTACTTCGGCATCATTTTGAAACGTGTATTACAATTAAATCACGGTCAAATATGTCCATCTTGTTGTAGTTGTAGCCCCCTTGCCAGCGATTCTCTCTCTAGTTTAGCATACTCAGCCCGACTCAGCCTCGTTGTCTCTGGCCCTAGACCCACGATTTTATGAGGCCAGAAAAACTGTGAATTAGGACCCGCCGGCCGGTACTAGGCCAAGTGGAAACGCAACCAAAAACGGGCCGCTGACGTCACAGCCCTCTTAAACCGTGCTCCGCGCTGTAGTGGAAACGCGCCATTATATAACCAAACCACACCCATGTGACAATTACCGGAAGTGCTCAACAAACAAATAAAAGACACGTAAACAAATAATAATAATAATAATACAAATAATGAACTTGGGCTAAGAAGATAGCATGTATTTAAGGAGCGTATATATTGTTTAAGCCTCCATCAACAAACTAAACTGATGAAAGAGACAATTTTATGTTTTTCTGTCCTCACATTATGCAGATAGAATAGAATTAGGGCTGTCCCGGATACCATTTTTCGGGCTCAGGATATTCGGTAGTAATCAGCAGTGAATATTCAGATATTCGGCCCGCGCGAACCGCTTCAACACGTGTATTTCGGTTTTATTCATTCATTTTGTTATTCTACAGTATTGTTGTTTTATAGTTATTTGTTAATGTAACCCAATTTGTGTTCTTTGAAATTGAAAAGGATATTGCATTGTGTTTGTTACTTTCGTTGCAGTTGTATATGTGTTAAGTGTAATTTGGCTTGGCTTCCTATTTTTTATGGACATGCTTTTATTTTGAAGGGGAGTTAGCGCTGTTGACAGGAAGTTGTTGTTGCTATGGAAACAACGTGACGGAGATTAACAGAGAAAAGTCATATCTACATAAAAAGACGGAGAAAGTAAACGATAACGTTTATGATTAAGTGTTAGCACCCCCCGAAGAGGCACAAGCTCTTACGTTGATATTGGAGATTTCAATAAATTCAATTTGTACGAAACAAAAACACGAAAAAAATATATATATACAAATATCCGAATAACGAAATTGAAACCCGAATAGTACTCCAACGAACGAATATTCGGATATTCGGGTACAGCCCTAAATAGAATAGAATCATTTAATGTCATTATACATGTACAATGAAAGAAAGAAAAGCTTCTCCCTTTTAAAAGGTGCCATCACAACAAAAACATCACAACATACGACAACAAATACACGCAGCATACATACTTATGTAAGAATAAAGAATAAAGTGCAGTAATTATGTGTAATAAATAATAGGTATGTATTTATAATAATGATATATATGTATATATACTGTATACAGAGTCACGTTTATTGCACATGCAGGATGATTAAGGGGTATGAGTTCAGGAGGTTAGTGCAATGATGGCTCTTATAATTGTTGTTTTTGTGAACTTCCCCCTCTGTGGCAATAGACGAAAACCTTAACGTGACGCAAGTAACGAGATCATTTAGGGCTTAGTTACTCTAATGCTGTTATCAACAATTACCACTTTTTGTTTTTTAAATATCTGTTGTAATTTATTGTCTTTTATTGTGATTATAGAAATGTGTTTTTTTATGTGATTGTAGTTATTACATGTACAGCACTTTGGCCCGACCAATAAACCTTGATTTGATTTGATTTGATTTGAATTACGTATTACACTACTGCATCACAGACAAATGTAATCAGATTACTTTGTAGCACGTTACTCCCAACACTGGATTTGGGGTTTCGATCTTGTTGCAAACCTCACATCCTCCCTATTTGCCGGTGTGGTATATTTGAGCCGCTCTCCGCTGCAGAGGGTGGCGTCTCTCTGCCTCAGGAGCTGTCACAGCTGAAGGTCAAAGGTCAAGAGCAGCAAGACGAGCCCTAACAGACGCAGCAACCTGTTCTCCTCAACTGCCTCCATCAGCTGCCAACACAAAGGCTCCACACACACATCCCACCCCTCAAATAAAACCCTGAAAGACGTCCTCTCTTCCAGGCCGACACAGAGACAGTTTCAGTGACACATTTGCAGCTTTCTCTGAGCAGAATGCATGTTTCACGTGTCTAGAAATCATATTAAAGCTGCTAAAGGTTGTGTGAAGGTGAAATCAATAAGTCATATAAAGAAAAAAGCTCTTTAAAATGACCATAAATTGCAGTAGGTTTGGTTGAGCGTACGTACAAAACTAGCAACTGTTGTGTAAAGATGTTTGTTGTTTTGTTTTAAGCTGACGTTAAGACATTTTGTTTGCTGCCATTTTAACTATTTTGACATTTTAAGTGATTTTATATCAATAACAAACCAGTTTCTGCTTGTTTACAACAAAATAAACAAAGTTTAATCACCTTTTAATGAAGTTTAATCGGCTATTTTAACTGTTTCCACATATAAAGTGATTTCTGCTTGTTAAAGTCAAAATAAACAATTTTTATTCACCTTTTGATTAAGTTTAGCCAGATAAAAACATGTTGTGATATAACTTACTCTCTTTCATAATGAGTTCTTTAAATGACTATACTGTATATAGATCATTATGTTTGGTTGGTTCTGCCTAGAAAACTAGCAACATTAGGGTAAAGCTAAGTTTGTTGTTGTTTTTAAGCTAAAGTAAACTCAAATATTTCCACAAATAACAAATCGTTTTTTGAATGAATAAATCACCAGTTTTAGCTTGTTAAAGGTCCCATGTCACGGCCATTTCTACTGATCATACTTTCATTGTTGAGGTCTACTAGAATAGATTTATATTGTTCAATTTTCCAAACTCACATTGGTTTCTCATACAGCATCTCTGTGTAGTCTGTGTATTCACTCTCTGTCCTACACGGCTTGTTGGAGCTCCTGCCCCCCCCCCCCCCCCCCCCCCCCCTCCCTCCCTGTGAGCCCAGTGGCCGTCTGCGAGGAGCGGACAGGTTTCCGGGTCGGCGATACAGCGAGAACAAGCAAAACTCATCCTGAGCACACAAACACTCACAGCCGAAGTAAAAACAATAAGCGTGGCTTGATATTGAGTACGAAAAAGGTTGATAACGCTGTGAGAATGGGTCTGCGGAGAGCATTTCTCCGCCATCCCAACTCGTCTATTACCGACCGGAGCTCTATGCAAGTCAATGGGGACTCTCTGTTAGTTAGCCAAGGGATCCTGGTGTGTGAGGTGCTCCAAGGATTGGTCCATTTGGGCCAATCCGGTCATTTGTTGTTGATTTGGGTGTTCACACGTCACAGAACCCAGGAAGCAAACAAATGGAAAAAGAGAAATGTCCAACGAGGCGTTCTGGGGCAGCATAGACAGGTCTTTTCTGTGTTAGAGTTTTACTCCCTACAGGGTGTACTTTGAGGGTTTGTGACTCTGCAGACCGTTTACATGCAGAACAACCTACATAACACAAGGGGACGGGTGATAACCGGGAAAGCATGACATGGGACCTTTAACATCAAAATAAACAATATTTAAATCACCTTTTAATGAGTTAAACCAGGTAAAACATGTTCTTATATCACCAACTCTATTTCATAACGAGGTAAACTTATCAAAAATGACTGCAAAAATAGCAACTTTAGTAGAAATATGCTAAGTTTGTTGTTGGTCCCTTTCAATCAGGTAAACTCTGCTGCTATTTGAACTATTTCCACACATTAAAGTGCTTTTAAATCAACACTTTCAGCTTGTTAACTTCAATATATACGATGTGTTATCACCATTTAATAAGGTTAAACCGGCTAAAAAACGTATTTCATAATAGGGAAGACGTCTTTCAACTTGTCTCTCCGAGCACGGTACACTTTTATAATGAGTAATCTTTTTCCTGTATCCCTGCCAAGAGACTGAAGGGAATCAGGACCTCGCTGTGTTATACTAATTAACGCTGTATGCGTGTTTCTACATTATATTTTAATCTATCAAGTAAATTAAAGCCATAAATCACTCAACACCTGTGACTCCCACGCCAGCAGGAGGCAGACGTTTAGCTTACGAAGACAGAAAAATAAGAGCAGACGTCTGGAGGTAAACATTCATCCATGTTCATTTTCAAAGACTTGTTGGGATTGAGAGGAAAAAATTATCTTTTAAAATGGTCATTTTTCTTGATTGAAGCTTCATGGGAAAAGCCTTTCTTGGCCCAACACTATCTGAGAGAGTTATAGATACTTTTTAGCCAGTATTTCATGACAAATACTCACTAAAGGTGTCTGGTTAGTAGGGCTGTACCCGAATATCCGAATATTCGTTCGTTGGAGTACTAATCGGGTTTCAATTTCGTTATTCGGATATTCGTTTTTATTTTTATTTGAATTTATTGAAATCTCCAATATCAACTTAAGAGCTTGTGCCTCTTCGGGGGGTGCTAACACTTAACCATAAACGTTATCGTTTACTTTCTCCGTCTTTATATGTAGATATTACTTTTTCTCCGTTAATCTCCGTCACGTTGTTTCCATAGCAACAACAACTTCCTGTCAACAGCGCTAACTCTCCTTCAAAATAAAAACATGTCCATACAAAATAGGAAGCCAAGCCAAATTACACTTAACACATATACAACTGCAACGAAAGTAACAAACACAATGCGATATCCTTTTCAATTCCAAAGAACACAAATTGGGTTACATTAACAAATAACTATAAAACAACAATACTGTAGAATAACAAAACGAATGCCGTGAATAAACCGAAATACACGTGTTGAAGCGGTTCGCTGCTGATTACTACGCACCCCCCCTCCCCCCCGCGCGGGCCGAATATCCGAATAGTCGCTGCTGATTACTACTGAATATCCGGAGCCCGAAAAATGGTATTCGGGACAGCCCTACTGGTTGTATCGTAAAACACTCACGTTTTGATCAGATCATTTCCTGCATTTAATTGGCCTGCTTCTAAATCAGCGCTCATGCCTCAATATTTGTTCAGCAACATTGAAGTCACACAACTTTACAGTATGCTATATAGTTCATAATCGCTTGAGACGATGAAAAGTCACATTCAATCACATTTTATTTATATAGCCTCTGAGGTAAACATTCATCCATGTTTATTTTCAAAGACTTGTTGGGATTGAGAGGAAAAATTCTCTTTTAAATGGTCATTTTTCTGGTTTCATGGGAAAAGCCTTTCTTGGCCAAAAACTATCTGGATATAAACAGCCTGTGCAGGATGCAAAACAAGAGAGCGTTAGAGACAGTATTTCATGACAAATACTCACTAAAGGTTTCTGGTTAGATTGGTAGACACTCAGATAATTCCTAAATTTTAATTGGCCTGCTTCTAAATCAGCGCTCACATCTCAAGATTTGTTCAGCAACATTAAAGCAAAACGTCTTTACAGTATGCTATATAGTTTGTTATCGCTTGAGACGATGAAAAGTCACAATCAATCAATCAAATGTAATCTATAAAGCCTCTGATTGGTTCCCTTTTGGGCTCTGTTGTGATTAATCAAGCGCTTAGAGATGTCCCGCCCCTTCCTTAGCCTATCATGTGTTGCTAGCCAATAGAATCACAAGTGTTATAGAGTGATGTCACTATGTCCAGGAAGTAAACAAAGGAGTCCAATGGAGGCAACACAAGGATTTAAGCCTTTGCAGACCATTTACATGCACTAAAACCTAAATAACACACTACAGGAGAGGGAAAACCCCCCCTAAAAGTTTGATAGAGCCTCTTTAACAAACGTCCATTGACTGGTGAGCCCTAAGTCATTCTTAGCGCTCACCAGTCAAAAAGTTGGGAACCATTATATAATTTGGTTTAAAGCCAACCACAGTCCATCAGAAATTGGTATATTTCCCATTACGATGACATAAAATACAGCTCGTAAGATACAAGAGAACATCTAAAAGACGCTAATCTCACACATTACTTTATGAAGTCATTATCAGAAAAGTGTAAACTAATTCAGATCAGAGGAAGTGTTAATGAGCTGTTAATGAACAGCGTGGCGTCATGACAGCAGAACACAAAGGGTCAGAACAAAACAGCTGAAAACACGAAACGGCATCTTATGGCGCGTTTCCACTACACGGCCTCGCTCGGCCCCGCTCGGTATGGCTAGGCCTCGTTAGGACTGGCTCACTTTATGGCGCATTTCCATTACAGTTTAGGAACTGGGGTAGTATCTATAGTAACGCAGTGTAGGCGGAGCCGTGACGTCATCTTCGATGAGAACCCCAGAAAAACAACACAGCCGTTAGCTGTTAGCACTCAGAGCTCACAGCTCCTCATATATGTTCAGAAACTAGACAAAAGTTAAACAAGTACAAACCACAGACTGTCTGTGTCATGGTGAATACAGTCGCTGCTTTATTTATGTCTGTATAGGCCGTTGTTGTGAGTGTGGACGGTCGGAGCATATACTGCGTTAGCTTAGCCAATCTCCATTTAGAAAACACGCATTTTAAAAGGTTTTTCGCCTGCCGTCTGTCTGCAGACTTGTCAAAGCATTAATTCATGGTTTTTACTAACCGGTATCAGTATGTTGTTACTTCGGCATCATTTTGAAACGTGTATTACAATTAAATCACGGTCAAATATGTCCATCTTGTTGTAGTTGTAGCCCCCTTGCCAGCGATTCTCTCTCTAGTTTAGCATACTCAGCCCGACTCAGCCTCGTTGTCTCTGGCCCTAGACCCACGATTTTATGAGGCCAGAAAAACTGTGAATTAGGACCCGCCGGCCGGTCCTAGGCCAAGTGGAAACGCAACCAAAGACGGGCCGCTGACGTCACAGCCCTCTTAAACCGTGCTCCGCGCTGTAGTGGAAACGCGCCATAAGGGACCGAACACTGACAGATGTGACGCCGCAAAACAAATGTTCAACTGATTTCTGCCAAACCTGAAGAAGAAGTTGCTGCCAGCAAATCCAGCCATTGTAAGCTTTTCCTGTAACCAACTCAAAAGTTTCCATAGTCAAATGCCAATAACTCAAACTACAGTTCTTGTTTTCATACTCTTTGATCTGGTCATTTAGATTTTTGATTGGTAATTATTTTGGCAAATCTAGGGTACAGCTGCTTTGTGTTACAATTATATTTAACACAGATGCATTTAAGATGTATTGACTCGTCTTCACTTGTATTCCCCGTCTAAATCTGGGTTAGACATTCAAATTGTATTCATCTTTTTGGCATTTAAGGTCAAAGGACCTCATTTAAATGAAGTTAAACCACATTTCTGAGTTCACAAAAGGCAATTTGAATTATTTGTACTATACTTAACTACAGTGAAGATCACAGCGTCACATCTTGATTGACTGCACAGCCTAGTCATAGTTTAAGAAGGACTTAATGGCAGCACATATACATTTAAATAAAACCACATCATTTTACTATATACTTTTCTTGCGAAGAACGTAGTTTGAAACCGTCCATGTTGTTGTTGCAATGAGATTAAATAACCTCCTATAATGACTTTGGCAGTGGTTTGTTGTTGTTTATGGGATTTGTTTGTATATTTGCAGAATGATTTATACATTTACAGATGACCTACCTCCTCCCTCCATACATTAAGAAATTCTTAGTTTATTAACAGATACTCAGATGTTATTTGAGACTTCTGTACCAGCCCCTACTCTGAAGATGTTAAACTTGCTTGTTGGGGATAAAAAGCACAAATTCTGGCTTTATTCTTTAGATTTTCAAGTTTCTGTCTCGAGTGTGACAGACGCTCAAAGAGCAGAGTAGAGACGATGCAAAACCCGACCGCCATGACACTCAAACGCAGGCACGAGGCTGTGTTTTCCACAAACAAATCCCCAAAGGCGATGAGGCGTTTGATGTGCAATGAGGCGATGAGGGCCACACAGAGCTGCCCCCCCCAACCCCCAACCTCCTCTAACCTCCACAAGCTCCCTGACATTGACACACACACACACACAGACACACACACACACACACACTTCTCCTCAGAAACAGCTGACGTTTTAACAGGCTTACAACAGCTGACAGGCTACAGGTGGGGCAGAGGGGACCCTTCATAAGCCCTCCACCCCCCCCTTCCTCCTTTTAGTGCCCGGCTCATAATTCCCCTCACACACACATACACTCACACACACACACACACACACACACACACACACCTGTTGTGACTCCAGAGGAATTGTCCTCTGTGAAAAGCCTTCCTTCATACTGTATCACACACCTACTCACACACACTCTCCCCCCCCCCCCTGTCAGTGCATTAAAACCAGGCTTTATGACCCTCCAGTGTGTGTTTGAGTGGCCGGGGAGTGTGTGTTCGGTGTCCGACTAACAACAGATGCTGCTATAGAGCAGAAGTGCGGGCTAAAAGCACTAAGCTCCTTTGCTTTGCTTTGCTTCGCTGGAGCGGGTGGCAGCATTACGGTGGAGGAGAGAAACCTCGCTGTGATGTTAATCCATAATCATTTTAACCAACAATACCCAGGTTTTCACTTCAATCACCGCTGTGTACAATCACAACGACACCGTGAGCATATGATGTGGAGAATATAATCCTGAGGTCACACTGGAGGTGGGAGATAAACGCAGCAGGGAGTAATCAACATCTAAGGCCAGTGGTTTAAAAGAGTGGTGCAGGAATGAGTCTTTAAACGCGGAAATTAGTCAGCATTTTAGCACTTTCGGGTTGATTGTTGATGGGCTTTTGAAAGTGCGTTTGGTAAGATGTAGCCTCAAATCTAACATTATAGGGTGATGTAGGAATGAGTCCTAAAACCAGGAAGTGAGTCCGCATGATAGCAATTCCTCTCTGGAAAACAATATGGTTAGTGTATGATGATGTGTAATATGATTGTTAGTCTGTGGTGAAAACAAGCTGAAGAGATTTTAACATTTGCTTCTACGGTATAAAACACGTCAGTAAATACCCCACTGGTGAATTTAAAAACAGCGGTTGCTAACAAGTGTCTAAATGAGACGACTAAACGTCATCACGCCCAACGTTAGCCTCCTTTAGCTTCGCGGTGGTGACGTGAAGTCATGTGACCGTGCTGTAGTTCCTTTATAGCCCAACATTAGCCACCTTTAGCTTAGCGGTGGTGACGTGAAGTCATGTGACCGTGCTGTAGTTCCTTTATAGCCCAACATTAGCCACCTTTAGCTTAGCGGTGGTGACGTGAAGTCATGTGACCGCGCTGTAGTTCCTTTATAGCCCAACATTAGCCACCTTTAGCTTAGCGGTGGTGACGTGAAGTCATGTGACCGTGCTGTAGTTCCTTTATAGCCCAACGTTAGCCACCTTTAGCTTAGCGGTGGTGACGTGAAGTCATGTGACTGTGATGTAGTTCCTTTATAGCCCAACATTAGCCACCTTTAGCTTAGCGGTGGTGACGTGAAGTCATGTGACTGTGATGTAGTTCCTTTATAGCCCAACATTAGCCACCTTTAGCTTAGCGGTGGTGACGTGAAGTCATGTGACCGTACTGTAGTTCCTTTATAGCCCAACATTAGCCTCCTTTAGCTTAGTGGTGGTGACGTGAAGTCATGTGACCGTGCTGTAGTTCCTTTATAGCCCAACATTAGCCTCCTTTAGCTTAGCGGTGGTGACGTGAAGTCATGTGACCGTGCTGTAGTTCCTTTATAGCCCAACATTAGCCACCTTTAGCTTAGCGGTGGTGAGGTGAAGTCATGTGACCGTGCTGTAGTTCCTTTATAGCCCAACATTAGCCTCCTTTAGCTTAGCGGTGGTGACGTGAAGTCATGTGACCGTGCTGTAGTTCCTTTATAGCCCAACATTAGCCACCTTTAGCTTAGCGGTGGTGACGTGAAGTCATGTGACCGTGCTGTAGTTCCTTTATAGCCCAACGTTAGCCACCTTTAGCTTAGCGGTGGGTGGTGACGTGAAGTCATGTGACCGTGCTGTAGTTCCTTTATAGCCCAACATTAGCCACCTTTAGCTTAGCGGTGGTGACGTGAAGTCATGTGACCGTGCTTTAGTTCCTTTATAGATTATAAGAGCTCTTATTATGCTTTTTTTGTTTTACTTTTCCTGTAGTGTATTATCTAGGTTGTTGTGTATGTAAATACAGGGGGCGTGTGGCGCAGTGGACTATTGTGTTGGTGTTCGTATCAGGGGAGCACAGGTTCAAACCCCACTGCAGTCAGCATGTCGTTGTGTCCCTGAGACACTTCACCCCAAATTGCTCCTGTGGGGATTGCCCACAGTATTGAGGATGTTAGTCGCTTTGGATAAAAGCGTCTAACATGTAATGTAATGTAATGTAATGTAAAGTAATGTAATGTAATGTAATGTAATGTAAATTGTCTGCAAAGGCTAAAATCCACTCATTCCCCACACACTTGCTAAAGAGATTATTTCCTGCAATTATCCAATAGAATATCCCTTTTGCTTTTCATGGTCGGACCCCTTGCGACGCTAACTTCCAAACTAAAATACCTCATCCCTGCACCACTCTATTGTCACAGTGTATGATTGTTTCCTCGATTGTTGAGGATTAAACTTTCTGCTGTTCCTTCTCTGCAGCGACACAGTGAGATGCTTCCTTTGATGGAAGCTGAAATGCTCCATCACAGAAGTTTTACTCAGGAATTTGGAGATGCCAACCTTCATTCTCCAAACGCTTTTGTCACACAAAGTTTCCTGAGAAGTGAATTGTGGTGGAAGCGCGAGGATTGGGTTTGTTAAAAAATGAGCAAAGCTGGAGAGAACAGAGGGGATTTGAAAGCACAGCAATTCTTTGGATTGGATGAGAAAAACCATAGGGTGAAAGAAAGAGAAATCTTTGGATTATGTATTCTTGCTGGGTGTGCAAAAACAGAAAATAAGTTTCCATAAGTTTCTATAGTGCGGCGTTTTTAAACCACCAAATCTGTTCTTTCTTCTCCTCTCTCATCACTCATAGGAAACAGTAGCTGTTGCTGCTGCGTACTGACAGAGAATATCATTTATCAACATGCATTTATTCCTATTGTGACTCGACAGTCTGAATAAGCAGGGCAAGCTATTTTCAGAAGTATAATGCATCGAGAATAGGTATAACTAGGGCTGTGCGATTATGGCAAAAATCATAATCACGATTATTTTGGTCAATAATTGATATCACGATTATTAAATACGATTATTCATTGACTTTGAAAACATCCATTTATTGAACTTTAAAACAAATACAAATAATAATTTGAACAGTATCTTTTTAACTGTTGATTACCCTGAACGTGTAATTCAACTGAAAAACCAATACAAAAATTAATTAAATTATACATTTATATTTACATTTAAATAAATAATATCAAAATAATAAATACCAATAAACAAGATCAACAAATATTTTGGAGCGCACTTCAACAAGCTACTAAACATATGTAAATATGATAAATACAAATAAATTAGACTAAAATTAATTAGATCAAATATGTTGCAGTGCACGGTCACAACCAAGCAAAGCAAAATAATCGTTTTTTACGATTATGTTGTTTTCGTAATTGTGGCAGGCCAAAATCGTAATTGCGATTAAAATACGATTAATTGCACAGCCCTAGTTATAACTGTGTTAAAGTTAGGGGTTGCATTCCCTGTGTGACTCTTCCTAGAGCAAGGTGTTAACTGAACAAATGTTGATGAGCTAGTGATGCTAAAATGCTAGTTCCAATGGTGTTTATTCCGTCTTATCCAGTGAAAGCCTTTATCACAACCCGTAAAGCTCAAAATAAAATGGGTCCACCCACAGGATTGCAAAAACACTCACGATTGTTTTCATGAAACCATTAATTGTTTGGTCAAAAATGTAAAAAGATGTCCATCCATGTTACTCAAAGTCCAAGGTAATGTCTTTAAATGCCTTATCAGTCCAACAAACTAATATATTCCCTTTGATATATAACAGAAAGCAGAAAAAAGCTTAAATAGACAGTTTTACACTCAAATATGCCACGATTTTACATTATTGGGTTGTTTAAATCATGTTGGCCTTTTTTTGACACTAAGAACCACTCCCTCTGAGACAGGAACAGGCATCGTTGGTTTCTTTGACCGCAGTTTTAACATAACCACATCTGGTTACTTAGACCAAACCTCTGAGCCACAGTGGTGTTTCAGTGGTGTTGGAAAGCACAGATAAACCATGTCCTCCTGCCGATGAGGAGGCCGGAAAATGTAGTGTGCAAAACTTTTTGTAAAAACTGTGAGAAGATCAGATTCCAATAATGCTAATAAGTGTAGCTCATGTTTGACTTTATAAAGTATCCAAGAAATTGCAATACCTGAAATGTTGCTCAAGGAAAATTATAGTTCATTTCCGTCCGTCAATACAAGAAAAACCCTATCATCGGGTGGTTCAAACACTGTTTTACCGCCCTATTTCAGCTCAAATTGGTTTCAATAGCATGATCTGCAGACCAAGTTGTGTTGCTCATACTAAACAAACTTTAACCAAAGTAGTCGCAGATATAAAAGCAAACAGTCATTGGAAAGCACTGATAAACCATGTCCTTCTGCTGATAGGTGCCAGAAAACAGACCTTTTAATTTAGTTTTGGGAGCTGCTTAAACCATTAATAAATGTTATACAAATGCTCAGTAAAAGACCAGATTCTTTGTGGTTTTCAACTGTGTCACACTAAAAGCCCAATGATGCTGATTAGCAGTGGCGGCGCTAGGGGGTGGCTAATTGGGCTTTTCTTTTTTAAACGTATCGTGAGTAATGTGCAGTACCGGAGTCCAACAGAGAGGCAGCATCTGCGGGACAGTAGCCTGCGTACTGCGTAGCCTTCCCTGCCCTGAAGAAGAAGTGATACTTCGTTAGCGTGAAGAGTCTGCTTTATGCGCTCCGCAGTAGCCCCGCTGTGAGGCTGCACTAGCTCACCCCATCCCCCTCCCCACTCAACAACTTCAAAATTCTGGCTAAGCCCCGGATCTCCTACAATCATACATCCGCCACTGCTGATTAGCATATCCACTTTACTGTAATGTAGAGCTTTGTCTTTGATCCAATACATGTGATATCTGCTAGAATTGTTGGTCAAAGAACGAAGTGTTTCCACAATATGAAGTCCAGTGTTGCTCATGAGTGTAGGCACTTTCTCTATAGTAAGAAATGAATTTCTTTACATCTTGAATGGATCAAAACAATGCAATATCAGCTAGAACTGATGAAGGAAATATGTATTAATTAAAGAGTTAGACTAACCTAATAACGACATGTTTACTTGTTTATGATGCTATATTATAGGGCTGTTTGTACGGCATGATTTAAACAAAGACATTTACTTTTTGAGCTTTGCTATTTCAGCCAACGTTGGTTTCTTTTAGGCATGATTGCACACTTTGCATCACCAAGTTTGGTTGCTTAAACTAAACCAAACCTTAACCAAATTAGTGGCAAATAATAAAAAATGATCTACTTTCCGTTCCACATCAGAAGACCGTGATAAACCACGTCCTCCTGCTGATCGGGGCGTCAGAAAACAAACAGCCTCGTCTTTGTAATTTAGTCTGGAGAACTTTGTGTCAAACCATCAATACATGCTGTAAAAACTGCTCTGTTTCAGATCAGATTCTGTGTGGTTTCCTCCGATCATGCTAATGAGGGTGGAGCGAAAACCTTTTAACATATTCTTATCTCCCCCCCCCCCCCTCGTTTTGCCTTTCTTGAGAAAGCGGGATGACTCTTTCTGTGAGCCTGCGATGTGAACACCAGTTCAATAACATAAACAAGAATCCTCCAGAGGAAGGATGCAGTGTGTGTGTGTGTGTGTGTGTGTGTGTGTGTGTGTGTGTGTGTGTGTGTGTGTGTGTGTGTGTGTGTGTGTGTGTGTGTGTGTGTGTGTGTGTGTGTGTGTGTGTGTGTGTGTGTGGGTGGATGTCTGTGTGTGTGTGTGTGTTTTACATGGGAGTGTGTGTGGGCTGGAGAGGTGAGGACGAGTCAGCCATTGAACGGCATCAAATGAAAACGTTATCTAATGCCTGCGCTGACACGGCCCGCCACAAAACAAGTACACTCTTTATCGACTGAAAACACGGCTGTGCTTTTGCCCGCGAAAAAAAACACACTCCTCGAGAGCCGGGGTTTGTACATGAGAGGAGCAGAGAAATGGGTTAGAAAGAGCCATCAGGGTACTTTCTGAGCACACATTTAATGACTTCTAAGACCTTTTTAATAGCTACGAAAGAAAGGAACATTTTGTTTTCTGTGGCTGGAGAGACTCCGTGTTAACGTGTGATTACAGAAGCACACGGGCTACGGCTGCCTCTTTAGAGTTGAATATTAAACAAAGCTGTGCAAACTGCAGACATGTAATCGTACACACTTTAAAATCCACACAATTCAAGACGTTCTTGGTTTGATAGGTTGACAAAAATATGGAAAGTACCTTTTTTTTTTGGACATTTTATGATCAGACAATTAGTTGGATTGTTGATATTTCCAAGTGTTTGTGTTTAGTAGATTTTTGGGGATCCCAGGGAACCAAAGCCACGATTTCTGTATTCATGACGATGGATTTTGGATATCAAATCTCAACAAAAAAAATGTCAGGTCACATTCTTAGTCTTGTTAAATGTATCTGTTATATAAGTTGGTAAAAAGTAGTGTAAATAGTCATTTTGAGATATTAAATAAAGTATACTAGACACATTTTTTGAAATTCTTAGTTTATATGGAAACTAGAATCTTTTTTTTGGCTTTTGACCACATTTTAAGTTCTTCATCAGATTATGAGTTGCATTGTTGACGTTCAAAGCCAGTAATCGGGATGGTAAGACAATATGCTTAAAGATCTGTTTCCAAAGGTCGATATCTGAGCATCTCAGGAAACCAAAGCCACGATCTCTGTATTCATGACGATGGACTGTATCAAATCACATCACTTTTCTTTTGCTGACAGAAATGTGTCTGCAGCAATCTGCCAAATATTGAAAGTAAGCGTCAAATTGTCTTTCAGATTCTGAGTCCTGTTAGGTTTATCTGTTCTTGAAGTTGGTAGAAAGCTGTGGAAATTGTAATTTTTATGTATTAAATAAACACATTTCAAACAAGTTTCGATAATTGGATGTACAGTATTGTTGAGATTCAAAGCTGGAGATGGTAGAGTATTATTCTATAACAGAACGTCCACACGGCAGCGTCGCGTTGAAGCTTGCCGGTGGGCGTGTCTGGCGTGCGACCAACAACCAATCACATTAATCTCCCGCCCCGGACACACAAACACGCTGCCGTGTGGACGGGCCGTAAAGCTTCTGTTTCCAAGGTCAAAAATATGTATTTTTTTATAGATTTTTGATCATCTCGGGGAACCACAGCCATTTTTCGTGTACAAAAGTGGACTTTGGGTATCATGTCTCAACACTTTTCTTTATACCGACAGAAATGTGTCAAGAATTGAGAGTTTTTGTCAAATTTCAAGACAGATTCTTCGTCTCGTCAAACAAATCTGTTCCTATTTGTCTTTATTTTAAAGGAATAGCATACTGAGTGTAAGTTTTGGTTTTAATTCTGAAAATCAGGGATTATTGCCGACAAATTTCCCAAGTTTCAAATGACACCAATTCCTAGAGAGAGAGAGAGAGAGAGAGAGAGAGAGAGAGAGAGAGAGAGAGAGAGAGAGAGAGAGAGAGAGAGAGAGAGAGAGAGAGAGAATTTCTCCCGTGTTATTATCCCAAGTTAATGTAAACTTGAATAATGTACTTCATTTGAATGTAATAATTATGTTGGTTGTTGTTTGTGGAAGCTCCAGTGAATGAGCCCCATTAACTGAGTTTTAAACATCACTTTAAATGGAAGATCCCCATAGGCCCCGCCCACTCGATCGGATCGGCGATCGGTATCGGCCGATACTGATTCCGGTGATCGGCGATCGGCCCCAAAATTGATGATCGGAGCATCCCTAATTATTATATATACTTCCATAGTCAATTCCTATTAAAGCACAAACACTCACACACATGTACAGATACAGTGTAGGCCATGTGTTCATGCATGAACTCACATAAACACGCCTCGGGTCGCAGCACACACACACACAAACATAAGGAAGTGTGTGATGTGGAAAGTGGGAGGGGGAGAGAGGATTTTTCTATCTCCTCCTCCCCCTACTTGCATTACTTGAACATTTATGTAAATATATTTAACATAACTTTTTACTGTCATATCTTGTTTCAATAGTTATTTTATTTTTGCTGTATTATTATTTTGTGTGAATCCTGTTTTTCATTCTGACACTTTCTGTTGCTGCTATTAACGCCTGAATTTCCCCAAGGGGATAAATAAAGTTCCATCTCATCTTATCTCATCTCATCTCATCTTATCTTATCAACATCTTATCAACATTCTCTTGCAGTATTTTATCTCTTCTTTCTACTTTCAGGGGGAAATGTGTTGTCTGTCGATGCAAAATGATTGAAAGAGAAGGATGAAAGGAATATTAAAAAGGTTAGAAAACTGTCAAAATAACTATAATTTCACGGGAAGACTAGCGGTAGAGGAATGTGAGAATTTGGTTTGGGATATTTCCAAATATCTGGAACAAACACCCAGAAACCTGCAGGTCCGCTGCAACTCGGACTACTTTTAAATCCAGGCTGAAGACTTTTCTTTTTGCTTTGAATTGAACTATTCTCATCTCACACTGCACTGTAACTTGTATTCATGTCACTGGGTTATTCATGTTTTATTGTCTTTCATTTTTATAAAGCACTTTGAATTGACTTGTGTTGAAAAGTGCTATATAAATAAACTTGCCGTGCTAAAACCTTTGAATCTTGAATATTCCCCACTTTGATTAAATGGCTCTTCTACAACGGGGGAGGAACAGGAAAGAATGAATTCCTCCCCCCTTCCTGTACACACTCACACACACACACACACACACACTCACACACACACACACACTCTCTCTCTCTCCACTAAACTCAATGAGCCATGTGCAGATGGTCCCATAACACCCCCGCAGCTGTACGGGCGTAAAACGACGCCACGCCCCAATGAGGACGGGGTTGATCTACATTCAGATATTCAAATGAGGCAGTAACCTCGCCACATCGCTGAGAGGTGTGGGAGGAATCAGAGGGGAGGAGAGAGTTGAGGAGGGGGAGATGCAATGAATCAGAATCAGGTTTATTACCAGGTAGGTTCACACGTACGACAAATGCATTCATTAAAAGGTCTCCTATTATGCTATGTTTAGACATATATTATCCAAAACACGTCTCATTGTTTCTGATAGCAACGTTTCTGATTGGGCCGTGGGTCCACATGTCAGATATTACGTGATATCGGACGCAAATCTGGATCAGCTCCGTTGTTCCCCCGATTTCAGAGATTTGGGTACGGAGGAAAAGAGAGAGGGTTTTATTTTCTGACACTTGGTGAGTTCCCTGACACACCGGGCGGGGACACATATTCATGTAGAAAAGACATCAAAAGTGCATTTTGCATGATAGGTCCCCTTTAATGCACACAATATCTGTTTTCTTTTTTTACTACATTCTATTTCTATGTAAATACTGTTATATTTTACTATATTTTTTATTATATGTATGCAAATATGTATATACCTATATATACACAAAAGGGAGGTCAGGTACTCTTTAAAACAGCTGCTAGTTATGGGTACTTTTTACTTAAGTACATTTCAAAGCCCTCTTTACTTTTACTTGAGTAAAGAAGTTTAGTCAGTACTTCTACTTTCACCAGAGTATTTTTAAACACGAGTATCTGTACTTCTACTTGAGTAAAGAATATGTGTACTTTTGCCATCTCTGCCTAAAACCGCCCCTGAATGGATGGTGATGATGAAGATGATGATGATGATGAAGAGCAAGAAAATGCCTTGGATAAAAGGGAGGCAGTGTCGTGTTTCAGCTCCTGGCTCTGCTGTTGATATTTCAGCTGTGCCGAAGCAGCCCCTGCTCTCACGCCCTCGTAACCCCGTCAGTATGGTGGCACGGCACTTTGGAGCTGAAACACCCCCCCCCCCCCCCCCACACACCCTCTCTCACCGATCTGATATTTCCTCCTCGGTGTGATTGGCAGGAAGAGAAGCTGACAGAAGTCGCAGCTTCTCCTCCAAATCCAAATCTGGACCTCCTGGGTCTGAGTGGCACCGGATCGGATCCTTAAAAGGGCCGCACATAACACTTTTTATTTAACGCTCATAAAAGCATCGAGGTGACGATGTTAATCTCACGTCATTTCTGCGGGATGATCGTCATTAGTTTGGCATCGAAGAAACTAGGCTGAGCCAACACAAACAAAGAGTAATCAAGACGGGGAAGACAGCCAACAAGATGAGTTGTGTTTAAGCGTCGCTGCAGAGAAACCTGAAGGAACGCTGCGAACAAAATCTAAATGTGATGGAATTCAGGCAGGAGACAAGTATAACTAAAGAAGTGACATCTTTGTTTACTAGTGCATGTTTTTGGAGTAACAACGTGAACAAAATAAATGGTATCCCAATAGAAGGATGCGTTCGTAGACACTCTGAATGTCAGAGCGCACTCAACAGAAACTAGATAATACAAAGAAAATAGGTACAAAATTGAGGTTATTTTGACTGATATTGCGATATTATCACGATGATCATTTATTACAATTATTAATATTATACTTTTTTTTTATATTATTATTATCATTATTTTGAATTATTTAAAATTATAAATTATTTTTAAAATGTAATAAAATGATATTCATGGAAACAAAATAAGGATTTCTTTTTTGTTAACATTCATTAATTGAAAATTGAACATGAAAAAAAATGTTTGTCGAGCTACAATTTAGAGTGCAGTTTTCTATTAATCTTTTTCAATTAACATAAAAATTCCCAGAGTGCAGATGATCCCAGGTGTTTATGGTAAAAGCAGTGAATTGTGCACGTCTAATTGATGCACTAAACTGTCTCACTGATGTTCGATAGAAACACAGATCCCGCCCTAGTTTTGATATCAGTGTCGTAACAGTGACCACCGCGGTGTGTGTGTGTGTGTGTGTGTGTGTGTGTGTGTGTGTGTGTGTGTGTGTGTGTGTGTGTGTGTGTGTGTGTGTGTGTGAAACATTTCATAACTCAACATCTCATAACACAGCTGGAATCAGAGGTTGCTGATGTTGCTAGAGACCCTGTAAGAGCAGCACAAAGCAGGAGGATTACCGGGAGTCAGAATCAGTGACAGACTGCATTATATTATAAATTCACATTCAGCCTGGATTAAAGACTCTTCTGACCGAACACTGACAGTCCGCTGCAGGTCCATTGTTGCCAAAAAAGCTCCAAGTGTAAAGGATAAAGGGAAAAAGAAGCGAGCGGAAAACCAGCAGAAGAAGTTTGGACGAGGATCAAGGAGCGCTGCACACCTACAAGACTGTAGGAAGATGCAAGAGAGAAGACATCTGTTTTAGGAAAGTGTTTCTCCACACGATGCATCATTCTGCGCTGAGAGAACACGGCTCTCTGCCTCCAGAAACACAAAAGGTTTCATAATCAAAAGGTCTTCTGCTGACTGCATAGACGCTCAAACTGTACGTTGCTTTTACCAGATGTCGTTTTTTAAAAGGAACAAAGTGAAGGATGCTCTCACTGCTGGCCTTCAAGCTGTGATCTAAATCGCTTCTCAAATCTGACTTTGGGTGCGTTCGTTTATCCAATCTGACGCTCTATAACTCAAATTAGAGCGTTGATGTTCTAATAAACAGAGCGCTGTATTAAAGGGCTGCAGAATGAATCAACATTTCATTTAAATCACAACACAGTAAGCGCACCATAAGATATGTGATTTATCTCAATTAAGTATTGTGGAGCCCCGGCCTACAAATGGTATTCTACAACTTAAAGAGTCCTCTCCTGCTGATGTTCAGGTGTATATCAGTATGTAGTGTCTCTACTTTAAAGAGTCCTCTCCTGCTGATGTTCAGGTGTATATCAGTATGTAGTGTCTCTACTTTAAAGAGTCCTCTCTTGCTGATGTTCAGGTGTATATCAGTATGTAGTGTCTCTACTTTAAAGAGTGCTCTCCAGCTGATGTTCAGGTGTATATCAGTATGTAGTGTCTCTACTTTAAAGAGTCCTCTCCTGCTGATGTTCAGGTGTATATCAGTATGTAGTGTCTCTACTTTAAAGAGTCCTCTCCTGCTGATGTTCAGGTGTATATCAGTATGTATTGTCTCTACTTTAAAGAGTCCTCTCCTGCTGATGTTCAGGTGTATATCAGTATGTAGTGTCTCTACTTTAAAGAGTCCTCTCCTGCTGATGTTCAGGTGTATATCAGTATGTAGTGTCTCTACTTTAAAGAGTCCTCTCCTGCTGATGTTCAGGTGTATATCAGTATGTAGTGTCTCTACTTTAAAGAGTCCTCTCCTGCTGATGTTCAGGTGTATATCAGTATGTAGTGTCTCTACTTTAAAGAGTCCTCTCCTGCTGATGTTCATGTGTATATCAGTATGTAGTGTCTCTACTTTAAAGAGTCCTCTCCTGCTGATGTTCAGGTGTATATCAGTATGTAGTGTCTCTACTTTAAAGAGTCCTCTCCTGCTGATGTTCAGGTGTATATCAGTATGTAGTGTCTCTACTTTAAAGAGTCCTCTCCTGCTGATGTTCAGGCGTATATCAGTATGTAGTGTCTCTACTTTAAAGAGTCCTCTCCTGCTGATGTTCAGGTGTATATCAGTATGTAGTGTCTCAGTTATGTGTATAATGCACATATATATGTATATGCAGTACAAATATCGTAGGACTTGTACTCATAGTAGAGAAACTTCCAGAAAGACCAGCCTGTCTGACCCTTATACTGTCAGTGCCTCTTTTCACTCTCTGTTCGAAAGCTCCAAGACTATTGAGAAAAGTAATAGAATTTTAAATAAAAGGCAGAATTGCTGAAGGTTGCCAGAAGCTGAACTAAATGGATTCGGATTGAATTTAAGTGGATTTTGACACCACAGCCCAGTGAAGGTCGAGGCAGCCCAGTGTTTGAGCGAAACGCCGCTCAGCTCCTGGTATTTAAGGTTAATCCTGCAAATTGTGTTGGGTTTAAGTTGCATTTAACCTACATGGAAGCTGTAGGTTGTGTCTTGATCCCAGGAGCAGTGTCCTCTGATCCCACCACAAACACGATATACACAATGTCCATTTGGCTAGCTTTGCATCAGATAACCTCTTTGGTAAGTAAAGAAAAAAAATGCAACTTAATCTGGATAAAGTGCTGCGGCGAAATGCTCAGACTGCAAAAAGGGGAAGAGATCACAAAACAGGCAGCCGGAGATGAAATGTAAGAGTCCGACAGATTCATTAATCCCTGATCAAAATAAATGTTTCAGTGTTTTCATTTGCTCATCTGTTTTATACCTCGTAGCCAGAATGAGGTCAGCACAGATTTCCTTTTTGGCTCCAAAGCTGGTTATTTCTAGCAATTTCCACCGAGGCGGACCGGGTATATTTAGTGCCTTGAACAGGATATTTATAGAAGAAAAAAAAAAGAAAATCAACAACTGAGAAGGGATTTACCACACAGGTTATTTCTTTATTTAGTTCGTTTGTGTAACAGATCTTCATAGAAGGATTGCAGTGAACGGTGTGTAGAGACCTGATGAGCCGTGAGACTAAACACACAACTTGGACATTATTCCTCGATTAAATCATCTGAAGTCTGAATATATTAGTGTGTGTGTATGTGTATGTGTATGTGTATGTGTATGTGTATGTGTATGTGTGTATGTGTATGTGTATGTGTATGTGTATGTGTGCATGTGTATGTGTATGTGTGCATGTGTATGTGTGTGTGTATGTGTATGTGTATGTGTATGTGTATGTGTGTGTGTATGTGTATGTGTATGTGTGTGTGTGTGTGTATGTGTATGTGTGTATGTGTATGTGTGTGTGTGTATGTGTATGTGTATGTGTATGTGTGTGTGTGTGTGTATGTGTATGTGTGTATGTGTATGTGTGTGTGTGTATGTGTATGTGTATGTGTGTGTGTGTGTGAATAAGTTCAGCATCTGGTGGAGTTTGTTGTTCTATGAAATGAAGCAAGGGGAAGAACTATGATCACGTTATGAGGACATATCGTCGCCCCCTTTATATATATCACCGTCTTGCAATCAACTTGTATCTAAATCCAATTATATTAGTGTTTTCACCTTTTAATATAGATGTTATGTATCTGAATTTCATTTATTTTAAATCTAAAAAACCTATGTATTTTTACTTAATTTGTTTTTAATTGTATCATTATTATTATTGTTTAAAATGTTTTTATTATTTCATTCACGTATATAGAAAGGAATATTTATTTATTATTATTATTATTATTAATTAATGTATTATTGTTTTTTTTATTACTTTTATATATTCTTATTATTTTTCTTCATTTATTACAAAAATGCACTTATTTTCCTTTTGTGTTACTTAGACTGCCTGTAAAGAACACTGTTTGTATTGTAAAGCAAATGGACAACTAAGTCAATAAAGAAAAAGTGAGAAATAAAGAAAAGTCAGCATCTAGCTCAAGGGCCTTTTGTCCGAACACTCAGAAGCAATCGTGTGACCTTTCAGATTACAAGACAGTCTCTTTAAAGTCCAAGCTGCCCTACTTCCCCAGAATCCATCTTCTGCTGCTCCGTTTCTCAGCGAGATGAATGAAAAGTCTAAAGTAAACCACGGAGGGTTGGCCATGATTTAGGCCAGGGTGACATTCACAGCAAACTCTCACAAACAGGAATTTGGGATCCGGCGTTCCCTTTTAGCTCGGAGTACTGAAAGCTGAGAGCTGCAGCCGCTACTCGTCCAGAAAACCACAAAATATCAGGTTCATTTCGTGGCATTACAACTACTCAATGTTTCAACTCATGTTTCACTGTAACACAGATAAACATGATCACGTTTGGGAGAAAAAATGACCTTCTTAGGGGTCTTTTTGACCAAATGGTCCAAGGAGTTTAACCTAAAGTATTCAGGAAGAAGCCTGTTTGAGTTTCAACCAAACTCTTAGACCCCTTTCTCATTGGGGGAACCCTAACCCAAGACATTGTTATTAAAGAATTAACACTATAGTCAGTTTGGATAAAATGTTGGCGTTTTTTGAGGCAGGGTTCTTGTTTACGGACTAAACTTCATAGCTCTCCTCGACCTTGACTTATCAATTAGTTAATTCAAACAAGTACATTTACAGCTATGTAAAAGTGAGTTTTTGCATAAGAAGACGTGCAAAGAATTTCGGGAAGTTTGTGTTTCCAACCCACTCATAGACCCCTTTCCATTGAGGGAACCCTAAATATGACCCTAAAGCATTTGTCTTAAAATGACAACTAAAGCCACTTTGAATAATATATTTTAATTAAGAGTAAAGCTAACCCTAACCCTAACCCATCAATCCATCTTCAACCAATTATCCAGCAATTACAATTATAGCCACTTAAAATTATGGGAATATTCTTGTAATGCATTCAGACAAAATGTAAGATTTTTAGAAATGCAGCTGACCTTGACATAAGAAATTATTTATCAATTAACTCATTTTGGGGATTCAAACTACAGATTTGTAAAAAATCTCTTAGTCAAATAAGACAAAAAGAACAAATGATTGACTGATCGAATTTGGTTGGAAGTCCTTTTTAGCTTCATGTCTTGAATACATTTTGTTTTGGTAAAATCGACTTAATTCCAGTATCATAATAGCATTTATATTGAGACATTTGAGCGATATTAGCTGCCTCAATTACCCTTTTGGTCCGTTTTGAGATCTACCAATTCCACCCCGGTCGTTCCAGGACATTTTGAGGCGCTCAAGAACTGAAGTCTGACCTTCGATGCCCTAAAGAAATAAAAATAGACAACAGGAAAAACATTTCTGAGTTCCGAAAAATGTTTCTGTGTGCCTGGAAAAGTCAAAGGGGACTAAAGGATATTTCTGTTGTTAAAGGGTCAGAAGAGTGACGGATGGTTGTGTTTTCAGAACAAAGCTTACGATGACTGGAATTTAAAATACAATTTAAAAGGAAGGTTTTAGAATGTCTTAATTCAAACATCTTATGATTATATGTGAGAAACTCCATCTACAATTTTAAAAAAAGACATGAAAGTGAAGCCCAATTTGTGATTCTATTAAATCTCAAAGTCATCTTAAGAGCTCTGCTTCTAAAACATTAATGCGGATTGAATCATCTGTGTTTGTTAAATATTGAATGGGGAATTTAACGTGTCAAAAGAGTAATAGCAGACATCTTATTGACCTCTTAGAAAGTGATAACTCTGAGCTGAGATTTCAGTTCATTGCAGCATCAAGACCCCCCCCAGGAGGATCTCTAATGATCGTCTCAAATAATTAGGAAGCTGAATATCGAACAAAAAACTCAACAAAAACATACCAGAGGCTGACTCCCTTTCAGATCCTTTATTTAAATAAACTCAGTGACTCTCTCAGGGGACGGATGACTTAAACACATCCCCAATTACACTAAATTATTTGTTTGCACTAACTGCTCTTAAGACTTAAGCATTCATTTCCTCCAAAGCATCAAACAAGTATAAATCTGCTAGAAAATCTGGTTCAAAGCGGAGATCTACAAGACGTCACCTGTCAATCAAAGTGTGGGCGGATGTCATATTTTGGGATTGTCTTTTGATGAAGTTTAGGTTTCTGTAATTGGGGCTCATTTTTCTTAGTGTCTCCAACCACAGAGACGACGCTACATGCGCTTCTTCTTCTTTTGTTTTATTTCAAACACACCACAAATATAAAACACGTCACTGCTTGCCTGCAGACAGTCTCCCAAAAAACATCTACGTTTTAGATCTTTTTATATATATATATATATATATATATATATATATATATATATATATATATATATATAAAAGTGCTAAAAAGGATCTCAGAAAGTATATAGAGTGATATGACGATTCAGATTTTTGTATCAACAGTCAGAGAAATCAACAGAAGAAGACAGACAGGAAGTAAACACTAAAGGGAACAGCAGAAGAAGACAGACAGGAAGTAAACACTAAAGGGAACAGCAGAAGAAGACAGACAGGAAGTAAACACTAAAGGGAACAGCAGAAGAAGACAGGCAGGAAGTAAACACTAAAGGGAACAGAGACAGACAGGAAGTAAACACTAAAGGGAACAGCAGAAGAAGACAGACAGGAAGTAAACACTAAAGGGAACAGAAAGAGACAGACAGGAAGTAAACACTAAAGGAAACAGAAAGAGACAGACAGGAAGTAAACACTAAAGGGAACAGAGACAGACAGGAAGTAAACACTAAAGGGAACAGCAGAAGAAGACAGACAGGAAGTAAACACTAAAGGGAACAGAAAGAGACAGACAGGAAGTAAACACTAAAGGAAACAGAAAGAGACAGACAGGAAGTAAACACTAAAGGGAACAGCCGAAGTGGACACACACAAAAAACCCACAACATTCAGACTTCCAGAACTGACCACCACCTCTTCCTTCTTCTCCTCCGTGTACTCATTAGCTTAATTTATGTTTAACCCGTAGATTGGCAGCTGATGGCTCAATTAAGAGCTTGCTGGAGGACAGGATTAGTGTAAGGCGGAGTGTTGCCCTACGGCCGAGGCCCCTCTGAACCATAATCCTTCACTTGGGCCCCGAGGGTCAAAACCGGGAGGACATGTTGGCAAACAGCTCCAAATAAGCTACAGGGAAACAATCCAACCATGCAAGTACAACAGGGATCTTATGAAGGGCTGCAGCAAAGGGTTTTTTCTTAGTTTAAATTAATCTTGTGATTGTTTTCTTGACATATCTGTAAAGAAATTGCTTGGCTGGTCTATAAAATGTTGATAAATTATGAAAAAAGTCAAGCCTGCTCTCTAAAAGTCAACAAGCTGTCTTCTAGTTTTTTTTTTATTTGCCTATTATTCAAATTGTCAGTATTGTATTTGTATGTAGTGTCTCTACTGTGACATGTCTCCATGCTTTAAAGGTGCGGTAGGTAAGTTTGAGAAACCGGCTCGAGATCGCTAGAATTTGAAAATACACAACCGGAGAAAATCTGCCACTTCCTTACAGAGCCCCTCCTCCAACACACACGAACGCGCACATGACCAATGAGGGCACGAGATAAGTTTGTGCCCAGATGGAAGGCTGACAGGCAGGTAGGCCATCCAGTTATTTTAGCCGGGCCGGCTAAAATGATTGGTCGTGCTTTTTACAGTACTACGGCTTCCACAGATGACATTTTTTTATGGATTTTTTGTCAAAGCACTTCAGATATTCATTGCTATCGGGATGTTAAGAGCATTCCATGGAATATAACAACAAGTGTATCTCGAGCCGGTTTCTCAAACTTACCTACCCCACCTTTAATGTTCAGAAAGCGCTTTATTTTTCTAGACTTTGCAGACCATTAACAATATAACACACTACAGGAAAGAGAACAACACCAAAAGCATAATAGGGCCTCTTTAAACATCACCTAAAACAAAGACAACCAGCTCATTTTCAGCATTTCTGCTTCAAAATGATAGATTGTCAACTAAGCATGTTAGGTCGTAAAAACAGCAAACACAGTACCCAAGGTTTGGTACGAATACATTTGTTGAGGCCCTGGTTGGAAGAAAATACTTTTACATCTTTTACAATAAGCCATCACTAGCAAATGTATGAATGCTTTGTTAGTACTAAGCAACCGTGTATTGACTATCACCTAAATACAAATAAAAAGTGCGAAAAATCCGATCCATAGCAGGAAATATAAAAATAAGAAATTAAAAAGATTATGAATCTGATTAAAAATTCAATGGCAGCTGTTGGTACTTCACAGGTTTTGGTATTTTGGTTCAGTACTATGTGGAAAAGCACTGTAGGGGTTTTCAACGTTGGAGCACATTTTGGATATTGCTTGGTGCTTTTAGAAAAGGGCCGACTGATGGCAAAATCGTCTCAGACCAAATGACTGATAAGTGATAAAGGCCACCATGAAATAACCCCGAACCGAGGGGCTTCACCATTATGTTGTTTCATGTAGTTTTATGTTGGACTGAGGTGGGTATTGACATTTAATAGAGCGGGTTGTTATGCTTTGCAAGCCTAGAAATCGACCCGAGAGCTAACCACAGTCTGGACAGTTTTATTCTCCAAGTGTTCCCAGCTGGTGTGAGAGTAAATGCTGGTGAATTACAGCAGAGCAACAACAGGCAAGAAATACAGAAATAACACGCGTTCAATTCTCCCCGCTGTCTCAATGTGCCAAAAGGTTGTAGTCCCTTAGACATCAGAAAACCAGAGCAACATTCAGTAAACTGCAAAGCACACCAAAAGTATACCGACCAAATGATGAATTGATTGAGCCAGGATACTTTTTCTTGACCTTGGAAATAGAAACATGACAATCTTTCTTTCCAGAGCTTTCAGCCACTGATCATGGCTTTCATCAACCTTCGGAGTTTGAATGCTGAGAACTGTACAACCAACGAGCAAGAACAAAATTGGAAAACACGAAAAAGAAGATAAAAAGGTACAATAGTGTATGCATCAGTGAAAGAACTATGCATCTTATAAACTACGGCGTCTTGATGCCTCTGGAAACTCCAGAAAAAATGTATTCAACAACTGCAAGACTTATTTCTCTCCAGAAACACATTTCGGAGATAGATGAGCATGTACCAAATATCGCCGAATATATGGTAAGTTTGCCTTGAACATAATGACTAATGATCAGAATCTTTTTCTGGATTGGATTTTCACTTCCTAAAACTCATCGTTGAACTCTATTGTTTCGACACTAGTGAAAACAGATTATCTATATAATAACTAGAGTGTCCCAAACAGCTGTCACAGCCACATATTGAAAATGTTCCACCATTAAAAACATACACTTTCATCTCTGAGAATTACTCCAAGTGCTGAACACGAGCAACTTGCCAATTGTGAGTCATGTGACTTTTTTACGGACAAGATTTGCTTTGGTGGGCATGTGGAACTGAAAATGAATAAAAATCCCAAAACTGTGGACGTTTCCACTCCAGTTTGGGCCAAAGAAAACAAACAGTAGGTGTGGACAGCAGACCTGGTTGTTCCTCCACCCTGTGTGATGCTTCTCTGGCACAGAAAGGGAGGCCATTTTGAAAAAAGAAAAAGAAAAATCACAGCAGGAGGCGGAGAGTGGACTGTGAAGAGAGGCTAGTTTCTGCTACTTCCCACATTAAGTGGCTGATGGTCTCCTCTTTGTACGAGAAAACACCTTTGGCTTTAAGGGACACTACAGGGAAGGGAAAACCCCCAAAAGCATAATAGGGCCTCTTTAAACATCACCAAAAACAAGGAAAAAACTGCTGGTTTTGAGCTTCAAAATGATAGATTTTCCTATATATATATATTCATGTTGCTCTGTTGGACGAGCCTGTGACTTAATTTGTCATTGCCATATCTACACTGTAGCTACTGTGCACATGACAATAAAGCCTTGAAACTTGAATCAACTCAGCATTTCAGGTTGTAAAAACAACACCCTAAGTTTGGTACAAATAGAAGGCCTTGGTTGAAAGATTTTTTTTTTTACAACTTATAAAATAAACCATACTTAGCAAATGCATGATTATGTGTTATGTCAAAGCAACCGTGTATATAACATCACATAAAAAAAGGAGAGTGGATTGTGAGGAGAAGCTATAGCTGCGGCTATACTTCCCACATTAAGTGGCTGATGGTCTCCTCTTTGTACGAGAAAACACCTTTGGCTTTAAGTTCCATTAGCAGAGAGGCAGGGAGGACATTTCTTCTGCCCTGCCATGATTGAATCCCAGCCATAACAGCAGAAGGCACGAGGCCTGCTGCGCCGCTGAGTTCTTCCTGTTCTCTTCGCTCAGCGTGGGAACAGCCACGGACTAAATCTGCCCTGGAATCAGCTCACAATAGAGGGCCACGAAAGGCAACAAGACAGAGCAGGTAGTAATTGGTCCTTTCTGCAAAAAAAAAGGCTTTGAAACCGTCTGAAAAAAGGAGCTCGGTTTGTGGGGTGAGAGTTTCAGTTTGACAGCGGTGGAAGTGTCTGACATTGGCTTACAAGAGGGGTCTTTTGAGCAGGGGTCAGCACACAGGAAACACATGAAGCTAATCCACTGTACGAGGCTGAGGGTTTAAAAAGGCAAGCCAAATCAATGAGGTGGCGATGGACCTCCACAACACAGAGGATCGGAGCAGCTCACCTCCATTTAGCCTTAATAATCACCTACTTCCTGTCTGGCACTACTTCAACATCAGCAGCCAAATGCTTTTAAACCGTGCAATTCAGCATTTATATAGATACATCAATATATATGCTATATTACATTACATATCACTCGTTAGACGCTTTTATCCAAAGCGACTTACATACATTCAGTACTGTGGACAATCATCACAGGAGCAATTTGGGGTGAAGTGTCTCAGGGACACAACGACATGCTGACTGCAGTGGGACTCAAACTTGCTACCCCCTAATTCGAAGTCCAGCACACTACCCACTGAGCCACAGCCTCCCTATATATCGTAGTGCAGTGTGCACCGGAGCGCTTGTTACAGTTGTGTGTTTTGAGCTTCATGCAGTGTTTGTTTAGCATCGTTTGCTTTCTGCAGCTTTTAGTAAACGCTGCGCATGTTTCGTCAAGTTGCTGAATGTTTTCTAAAAATGTGTTTAAAAGTTAATGAAGCTGTTGCATCCCTCTGCATGTGTTTTGGCACATTTGTGTTTTTACATTTGCATTCTTTTCCAAAGTGCAGTGCGTTTATCTTGATGGAAATGTTTTGTAGTCGTTGTAGCACATTTGCCGGGGTCGGCTATCGTCAAAATGTAATGGATTATGTAAGAAAAAAAAACAGGGAGTATAACATAAAAACAATTGTTGGCTGCATCCTGAACACCGGTGATAACACAGGTGGTATTATCGAAGTCAACTTTATTGTCAATCTTTCAGTTTGTGTGTACAGACAGAGAGATCGAAATACCGTTTCCCACAATCCAGAAGAACACAAAATACAAATATATATAAAAATATGTATATACATATATATATACACAATCAACAGATATCCAGGTATACGTGCTAAAAGACCGCAGATTCAACTGTATCCTGCTGTCAGAATCAGAATCAGGTTTATTACCAGGTAGGTTGACACGTACGAGGAATTTCATCTTTTCTCGATTACTATTTACCTCTTTTGTGTATTTGTTTGTTGCAGGTAGACCATCCAGTTATTTTAGCCGGGCCGGCTCATATGATTGGTCGGGCTTTTTACAGCGCCACGGCTTCCACAGATAACATTTTTTTATGTATTTAATTTCAAAGCATTTAATGTATTCATTGCTATCGGGATGTTAAGAGCATTCCATGGAATATAACAAAAAGTGTTTCTGAAGTGAATTACCTACCCCACCTTTAAGTAGATTATTTGTTTATATATATAATTGATAAGTCAGTAATATTTTTGTTTATCAATTTGACAGTCCTTAAAGTGGACCTATCATGCTATATTTGAATAATATAGTGTAGGACCATACCTATATAAGGCATATTTATACTTTTTTTTTTGCTCAATTTGACAATTTCTAGCTCTGGGCAGATTCAGTGAGAACAGCACCACCTACAGGCCTGGCATATGTACTACAGCTTCTCCAGCGCTATATAATATAGCAGTATTTACAAAGAAAAAGAATGGAATAAAATATGTGCAGTAATAAAAAAAGCAGGTATTGTGTACGTTAATGTAATGCAGACGCTCTCTGTAACATCTGGAGAGACCGCGGCTGTGTTGGACTTCAACAGGAAGTTGCAGCTGGAGAGAATGATTGTACTTCCTCAAATTAACAGCAGTGAGGAGCGAGAGGAGGGGGTGTTGGTGGCTTATTCCCCCCCCCACCCCCCCACCCCACCCCACCTCCCTGCTTTGTTTTGACTGAAGCTAACAGAGCACACGATGGAGCACATGGCTGAGGAAAAAAACCACTGGAAATGATATTGGATGGATGTTCAGAAGAATTAAGATTACTCTCACTATAAAAAGAAGTGTCCCCTTAAAGTTTTGTCCTGGCGGGGAGCTTTACTCAGCCTGCAGTTACGCTTCTCAGGAACACAAAAGCCCATTACTGGAGCTGAGCCCACCACTTATCTGCAGCCTGTAAGCCCCTTTCCACGGAACAAGTCCAGCTACATTATATTCTCCAATTTATGGATTGTGTTCCCTGTGTGAGGACACGAGTGGCCTTTGGGAGACTTAAAGGAGAGACTCTGCAGCATGGGTGTGATGTGAGCAGGGGGGCATCTTCAACTGAAGTGCAACATCAACATTTCTTCCATCCTGCTAAGATGCAGCAGCTAATGGAGATGATGATGATAGTGGTACAGGCATTATATAGAGCGGTGTGGGGAGGACCTATATTTTTCAGGCAGACACAGAAGTTAGATTTTCAATTAGATTTTGGAATATTGCAAAAAATAAGATCTGTTATGTTACTTGAAGGTTTGTTCAGCAGGTTAATCTCCACATATTAACACCACATTATGATTTTTGAAGTAAAAAACTAATGTTGGGCTATAAAGGAACTACAGCACGGTCACATGACTTCACGTCACCATCGCTAAGCTAAAGGAGGCTAATGTTGGGCTATAAAGGAACTACAGCACGGTCACATGACTTCACGTCACCACCGCTAAGCTAAAGGCGGCTAATGTTGGGCTATAAAGGAACTACAGCACGGTCACATGACTCCACGTCACCACCGCTAAGCTAAAGGTGGCTAATGTTGGGCTATAAAGGAACTACAGCACGGTCACATGACTTCACGTCACCACCGCTAAGCTAAAGGTGGCTAATGTTGGGCTATAAAGGAACTACAGCACGGTCACATTACTTCACGTCACCACCGCTAAGCTAAAGGTGGCTAATGTTGGGCTATAAAGTTACTACAGCACGGTCACATGACTTCACGTCACCACCGCTAAACTAAAGACGGCTAATATTGGGCTATAAAGGAACTACAGCACGGTCACATGACTTCACGTCACCACCGCTAAGCTAAAGGTGGCTAATGTCTCATTTAGACACTTGTTAGCAACCTCCGTTTTTAAACTCACCAGTGGGGTATTTACTGACGTATTTCATGTCTTAGAATAATATTCTCTTCAGCTTATATTAACCACAGACCTTATTTCAGGATAACAACCAAAAACACATTCAAATAAACCATTGACTTCCAGACGAGGGGACACGATGTGCTAAATTGCTGACTCATTTCCACATTTTAGGACTCATTCCTGCATCGTTTCTGAAATTGTTTTGGGACGTTGTAGCTTGTTTGCATCGGCCACGTAGAATAGAAATGCATAAATATATAGTAAAATAGGAGCTTATTCTGGGATGTAGGTGAAGGTAAGTCTCTTTGCGTAGGAACACAACGGCCCCCATATCATGTTTTAAACTTCTTTGGAGGGAAAGCCTTTACATTTATATAAGATTTCTTTTTAGCTGTGTATTATTGAAAATGTCTTCCATCCAGAGAGAGCGGGAAGGTTGGTGATTTCCAACTTATAAGTATTAGACATCCAACCAATGATGCAACCACTCGTCTGAAAACAAGCCTCTCCGGTTTGTTGTCCTGTTTACACCTGCGTGTCTTTATTACCGGTCTTATCGTGCACTCGTCTGGTTCCACTGAGCCTCCTCCTGCCAAACACTCTAATCTGATCTGCACCTTTATCTGGACCGTCTCCCTCGGGATCCTCTGACACCTTTTTGGCAACTTCACCTGCAAGCATGCTGAATCGCTCATCTGTCCTCCACTGCACTACAGAATTATGTCCTATATATATATATAACACTGACCAGGCTTGGAGAGAAACGGATTACATGTAACGGGATTACGTAATCAGGATACAAAAAGAAAAAGGTAACTGTATTCCCTTAGAGTGACATAAAAACAAAAAGGTCCATGTTGTGTTCCTAGAGTCCAAGGCGAATGTTTACGGGTTTGAAAGTGAATATAAAGAAAAATAAAGCTTTGATTGTGTAAGAAAAACTACATTCTGTTTTTGACGTTCTAACACCAAAGAAATCATGCACTGCTTCGAGGGTATTCTAGTAAATTCAATATATGTTATGTCTTATTATAATATGTGGGTTATCCAGTGCTGGACAGACAAAAAAAGGGAACTTTTAATGAGAATTTCTCACAATTTTCTTACATTTTACAGTAAAATGTACGGTGGCCGCCAGGTTCAAACGTGCCACAACGGCCCAAAACATTTCCATTAGCAGTAACGTGCTGCACTTTTGAAAACGATGCAAATATAGAGACACAAATATGCCAAAACACATGCAGCGTTTCATGCATAAAGGAATCATGTGATCACATTGTTGAAATAAGCCAAATAACACTTACATTTTAGGTACGTTTTTCAACAACAGTGACCAACTTTATAATCCCCCGAACGTCAAGGCTGTTTTCCCTTACAGCTATATACAATGTAATCAGATTACTGTTACACTAGTTTAAAATATAAGGAGGACATATTTTGTATCCTGAATATCTTGGTTTTTCTTTTCTAATGTCACATTACAAAACAATATATTTGCATTGAAGTTGATATTTAGGAAATCCAAAAGTAACGCAAAGTAATCAGGTTACATTACTTTTATATTATGATACTCAGCTGAAGTTACTGATTACTTTTCCCTGCAGGTAACTAGTAATTGTAACGTAATACATGTTTAAAGTAATACATATCCTCATTATCTGGATGCCTTTTAATCCCAGTCACCTGTCTCTGCAAGATCCTGCCTAAACAACAATGTGGAGAAACTGACACAGAGAACATGTCCTCTTCCCAAACACAGAAGAAATCAGAGCTGCCCTGACGTCTTTATTTTTGGGTTATTGATGCCATCATTACTAGACTGATTCCAAGAGCAAAATGGTTTCCGGGTTGGAGGAGGAAATTAGAAGTTTGATGGCACTCTCTCCCGGGAGAAAAGCAATTACGCACAGCACTGAGAGCACAATCGTCGGAAATGGGCTCATTGAAGAGACACAAGATGATTCGTCAGGCACAATAGCTCTGAGGATGAGAGGAAACACATCCACTCTGCTTGTTTTATATAACAACAACAAAAAAGATACATTTTACCAATCACAGCAGTTTTATTGACAACCCTGTATCTGCCCACTTTTCCTCTGCGATGTAAACCTGTCATTTAACGCGTAAACCAAATTGATGGCGCGATAAAGTTGTCAATAACCTGGACGTGCTTTTCTCAGAGATGAAATCCATTTGCAGGAATGAAGAGAAATCGCGTTAAAGCCCGGCTGACACTTGTCGTAAATCGTTCCTGACAGCTCCCTAATGGAGTGTTATTACTGTTGCGCACACGGCACCAAGCAGAGGGTTCGCGAGGGGGTGTTTTCAGGAGGGAAACAGGGGGAAGAAAGCTTCAACTGCAATACTGAGGATAACTTAGCAAACTGCATGAAGCAAAGCGTGTCCTTGAAGCAAAACACAGCGCGAGACTGAGGTTTTTCTCCATACAAAGCGTCCAAAACTACCAGATGGCCACTCCGAGACGAAACAACATGCACGAATCTGCACATCTGGACACACACACACAGCTGTCAGAGCCGCACAAACACAGGAAGAGAAACACAAATGTAGCTGAAATGCGAACACTTACCCGAGCACTGTATCCACATCTGTTTTGACGAGACCTCAAACGTCACACTTTGCGTTGCATTCACGTACAGCAAAGGTTTCGCCGAAGAAGAAGAGTAGAAAACTCTCCGCCGAGCGACCAATTTCAAACAATTCTCCCCTACTTGATGTACAAGGTAACTATTTAGTTATGGCAAATGGTGCCCTAATCTAGCCTGAGTGGCATTGCTTTATGATTGACAGCCGCTCGGGCCAATGGGAGCGAGCTGCTGGCGCCGCTTCGACCAATCAGATCGGTAGCGCGGAGTTAGAGGAAGGTGAGCTGTGAAGTAGGAAGGGCTGCTGGCGACATCATGTGTTAAGAGTTGATATCCCTCCGCCTGTCATGTTGTGAGAGCAAGGCGGCACTTTCATTGCTTTTTACTTAAATATTATCATACAAATCAGAGTTTACAGATAACATGGTTCATTATATATGTGTCAGTGTCATAAAAATACATATCAAGTTATTATTTTTTTAATTGTGTCATTTTAATATATGTTTTTGGAGTCAAAATTAGCCTACAACAAATATAAATGAGGGAATGTCATCATGTATGTATATGAGGAATTTTACTTAAATTAACTTAATGTAGTTATTGATCACACGTTGTATTGTAATTGGTGTATGTTTGTTTTCAATGTTATTATGTATAACTCATGTGCAATGCCTTGTTTACATGCAACAAACACATTTTCCTAATTGTGATGAATAAATTAAATCTTTGTTACTGTAGACCCCTCGTGAAATATTTAAATGATAACGTATATTCACACAGCAGAGCAGAACATAGCGCCAAAACAGATATTTTTGCTATTAATTCCAGCATGAATACAGCATAATGATTCACTCTGTTGTGCTAAATGTTGTAAATGCATATTTTAAATTAAATTCATGGTGTGTGTGACTCGGCTTTACTTTCACTGGACGATAAATAAGGGGATGATGTGCGCACTACTTTGTCTGTCCCCGGCGGAGGAACACGATGTTGACAGTGACAGGCGGAGTGACGCGCAGTGACGGTTACAGTCAGGAATAAAACACGTGAACACAACTTCACTTTAACACCATCGCGCTTAAAAACATATTTGACGTAGCCGACGTACGGGTTCTATTTTGTGCAGCTGCTTCCGTTTTGGATTGTCGTGCGTAAGGTTACGTCATGTGACGTCAGCAAAAGGCATGCCTGGGATATTTAAAGTAATACAGCTCGTGCGTATTATGATGTTTTTTTTAAATTATTTATGGCTCAAAAGTGAAAGTAGGGGAGGAGACGTCAGGAGAGTCAGTGTATATTTAAGAACAACATCAGTCAACCTGTCAAATATAACTCCCTCACACAGGAAATACCTTACAAATAAATACATGTTGATACAGTTAAGATATTTAGGCAGAGGTGGGAGAAGTACTCTAAGTAAAAGTAGAAGTACTCAGATATTGTACTTGAGTAAAAGTAGAAGTACCAGAGTGTAGGAATACTCTGTTACAGTAAAAGTCCTGCATTCAAAATGTTCCTCAAGTAAAAGTAGAAAAGTATTATCATCAAAATATAGTTAAAGTAGCGACAGTGAAAGTAGTCATTGTGCAGATTGGTCCATTTCAGAATAATATATATGATATGTTTTATAATGATTGATCATGAAAGTGTTCTCAAAGCTGGTAAAGGTGCAGCTAGTTTGAATGACTTTGTATACTGCAGGGTAGCTTGTGGATTTACTCCAGGTGGAACTAAAGTCTGATTTAACACTTGGTTATATTTCACATCATTCATCCACATCTGTGAAGTAACTAAAGGTATTAAATACATGTAGTGGAGGAAAAGTACACCATTTACCTCTGAACTGCAGTGGAGGAGAAGTACAAATATAGCATCAGATGGAAATACTCAAGTAAAGTAATGTACTTTGTAGTAAATGTTGGATCAATAAAGTACCTCTTATCTTATCTTCTTTGAGCATTGCTTGTAATAGTGTTGAAACAAACAGAGTGAGAGGCAGTGACGCACACACACACACTCACACACACACAGATACACACACACACACACACACACACACACATGCAGATTACACAGTGTTTCCTGCTTTACATAAGAGGCTTATGGGATGGAGGAGAGTTGCAGCAGTCAGATGGAAGCTGCAGCTGGGTGTTCCTGAGGTCAGGGGTCAGGGAAATGTCACGGGAAAAATGACCAGACCAAAGTTTGGAGGAAAAGCCAAACAGGAAACAGATCCTCACTCACAGCCACCGATGCTGCTCTTATGTGATATTAGAGTGATCATTCATTATTACAGAGCAGTTTGGCGCCCCCTGTTGAACGGATGAGGAATCTTTTCAGAAGTCCATTAAATATGCTTTTTATTTTTGTTAAAGGCTCACTATAGACTTTTTATTTATATATCAATACTGGGGTTAGTGTCTGAGAGGACTGAGCAGCAGAGGACTCTTTAAAGTAGAGACACTACATACTGATATACACCTGAACATCAGCAGGAGAGGACTCTTTAAAGTAGAGACACTACATACTGATATACACCTGAACATCAGCAGGAGAGGACTCTTTAAAGTAGAGACACTACATACTGATATACACCTGAACATCAGCAGGAGAGGACTCTTTAAAGTAGAGACACTACATACTGATATACACCTGAACATCAGCAGGAGAGGACTCTTTAAAGTAGAGACACTACATACTGATATACACCTGAACATCAGCAGGAGAGGACTCTTTAAAGTAGAGACACTACACACTGATATACACCTGAACATCAGCAGGAGAGGACTCTTTAAAGTAGAGACACTACACACTGATATACACCTGAACATCAGCAGGAGAGGACTCTTTAAAGTAGAGACACTACATACTGATATACACCTGAACATCAGCAGGAGAGGACTCTTTAAAGTAGAGACACTACATACTGATATACACCTGAACATCAGCAGGAGAGGACTCTTTAAAGTGGAGACACTACATACTGATATACACCTGAACATCAGCAGGAGAGGACTCTTTAAAGTAGAGACACTACATACTGATATACACCAGAACATCAGCAGGAGAGGACTCTTTAAAGTAGAGACACTACATACTGATATACACCTGAACATCAGCAGGAGAGGACTCTTTAAAGTAGAGACACTACATACTGATATACACCTGAACATCAGCAGGAGAGGACTCTTTAAAGTAGAGTCACTACATACTGATATAAACCTGAACATCAGCAGGAGAGGACTCTTTAAAGTAGAGACACTACATACTGATATACACCTGAACATCAGCAGGAGAGGACTCTTTAAAGTAGAGACACTACATACTGATATACACCTGAACATCAGCAGGAGAGGACTCTTTAAAGTAGAGACACTACATACTGATATACACCTGAACATCAGCAGGAGAGGACTCTTTAAAGTAGAGACACTACATACTGATATACACCTGAACATCAGCAGGAGAGGACTCTTTAAACATCTTCAAATGTAAACGTTATTTCTTCTTTATTTACCAACAACCTCCTTCAGTGCGTTATTATTCATAGGTTTTCATAATTCATGTCCCAAGATTAAGAGCAACTTCACTGAACTGCTGAGAAAAGTGATTTTCATAAATGGCACATATTTTATTGTGAGGTCAAACAAAGAGCCTGAGGCATGAATATGTTTACAATAAATATACTGCTATCAAAGATAACCGTGATGTTAAGTCTTATTTAGAGTGACCTGGCCTAAAGAGCAGTACAGTTATTGTTCCAACAATACTATATATTCTGAATAAAACTCACACACACTACAAATGAATGAGTTAATATAATGAAGTTCACTACGAGATTCAGGAGCAATCTCATTGAGTGCTATTTTCTCTGTCCTTTAAATGGACTTTAACATGTAAAAACATTGCTGGCATGTAAATAAATATATACATTTGATGATCCAGCAGCGTCTCACCACCATCACCACACATAGAAATTAATGCCATGACTTAAAAAAAGAGGCAAAACACACAATAAATGAAGTTATTTAAAGGTGGGGTAGGTACGTTTGAGAAACCGGCTCGAGATACACTTTTTGTTATATTCCATGGAATGCTCTTAACATCCCGATAGCAATAAATATCTTAAGTGCTTTGACAAAAAATCCATAAAAAAATTTCATCTGTGGAAGCCGTAATACTGTAAAAAGTACGACCAATCATTTTAGCCGGCCCGGCTAAAATGATTGGATGGCCTACCTGCCTGTCAGCCTTCCATCTGTGCACAAACATATCTCGTGCCCTCATTGGTCATGTGCGCGTTCGTGTGTGTTGGAGGAGGGGCTCTGTAAGGAAGTGGCAGATTTTCTCCGGTTGTGTATTTTCAAATTCTAGCGCACTCGAGCCGGTTTCTCAAACTTACCTACCCCACCTTTAAGTGGCAGTAATTATAATTTATATATATTTGTATTTCATTTAAAATTAAATGTTATTCTTTTTGTATTCTTTTATTTTTGTTTCTTCTATTCTTATTTTATTTGTTTGGTAATATTAACATTTTTGGTTTTCAATTATTATTATTTTTAAATATTATTATTTTTTTTTGTATTATGAAAACTTTACATTTTTGCTTTGAATTTTGAATTTAACACATTAACAGTTTGAAGATAACATGGCGTGGGAATGTTCAACTGTTAACTTTTGACCATGCAGTGTATTAAATAGTCTTCTTTATATTAGAAGCTGTGTGCATCATTACATCCTGATAATAACCTGACTCACTGAAAACACAGTACTTCAGATATAAAGAGAAACTCAGTCTGAATATTCAGCGCTCAGAGGTCAGGAGGTCAGTGCAGAAATGACCCGCTGTTATGAAATGTGAAGATGCATTGTGAATTTAATTCTGTTGTTAAGAACACAGAGCAGCTCGATGAACCTCAGAGCTAACAGGCTGCAGGACATCGAGATACACATCATACTCAACACTTGTAATGTTGTGGAGAGAGCAATAAATATCTTTTGAAAGAAGGCTGCTTGAAATTATAATATGATGCGTTCAAAAAGAAAGAAGATAATATCCAGTTGTGTTTTTAAAGTACAATTTTGAGGTACTTTACTTGAGTGCTTCCATTTAATGCTACTGTGTTCTTCTACTCCAGAGGTAAATGGTGTACTTCTACTCCACTGCATGTATTTAATACCTTTAGTTACTTTACAGATGTTGTTACGTTCCCTACTGGGCTAGGGGAACCAGAGGGAAGTAACAACATATGAAATAACCGGGAGAGAGAGAAAAAAGGAGAGGAAACTGAGCTATAAAGCCACAAAGTGAGGTTTTAATGGATAAAAAAAAAAGGGCTCACCAGCCAACTTGCAAAGCAAACCAAAATAAACAATACACGAACAAACTGGAGCACATCTCCTAACACTTCACACAAATACAGGCCTACGGCACGTAACACCCCCCCCCATAAAACACACGTTATACCGCTCACAAGCAACCAACACCGGAGCAACACATGGAACACACACATCACTCACCGAACACAGATCCACATCGCTCTGAGCCAGGTCCACAGCCACCGCTTCAGAGACGGGAACACCCACAGCACTGTCACAGACGGACGCAGAACTTAACTGCAACTCACCACTCTGTCGCATTGCAACTGGGTGCTGGTCTCTTGGCTTTTCCACAGACCGCTTGGAAGCTGCCACCTGCTTCTTCCGAGCTACACACCCTGCCACTAGATGACCAGGGTCAAGACAAAAGAAACACAATCTCTTTTTCTTGGGTCCTGGAAGAGAAACAGAATGAGCATGTGTGGCACGCCTGTTACAAGCTTTCCGGAAACCAACACGATGAGGAGAATCGCTCTGAGCCAAAACACCACTGTGCATTAACACCAGCTCATCCGCCATGGTGGCAGCCTGCTGTAAGGAGGTTATTTTTCGTTCATTTAAAACAACAGTATGTTCTGGGACACAGTTTTTAAACTCCTCCAGCACTATGAGATCACAAACTGAAGTTAAGTCGTCAGCCTTTGATGCCTTACGCCATCCGTTGAATAGCTTTCTCTTCTCCATTGCAAAGTCTACAAAAGTTTGGCCAGGTGTTTTCTTTAGGCCACGAACACGCTGTCTATAAGCCTCAGGCTCAAGCTCATACACTTTGAGAATAGCGCATTTAACTGTTTCGTACACAATACAATCTTCAACAGGAAGAGAAGAGCAAACCATCTGAGCTTTACCAACTAGCTTGCACTGCAACAGTATGGCCCACACATCTTTGGGCCATTGCAAAGCAGCAGCAATGCGCTCAAACACAACAAAGTATGACTCAACTTCAGACTCACGAAATACTGGAACCAGCTGAATGTTGTTACCAACATCAAAAGGAGCATCAGAACCTGACAATGGTTGTGTACCCGAAGAGGACCCCACTGAACCTGTCTGCAGCTCTAGCCGACCCATCCTGAAAGCTGTGTCTGCATCTCACTTCCTGATCTCCAGCTCCCTCCTGAGCTGAAACTCTCGCTCACGCTCCTCCTTCTCCCACTGGAGACGAGCTAACCTCACTTTCAACCTGGCATCTAATTTAGAACCAGTATGAGAGGACTCACCCAACACAATGGAGGCCATACTAAACACAAACTAATTTGCAACTACTCGCCAGCTACAATTAGATCACCTCACTCAACAGGCAAATATATCTGATGCTACACAAAAATTCACTCTAGTCTTCCAAATAACAAACTTCCCCAGATCCTGCCTACCACACTTACCTGACTATCTTCTGGAGCGTGCCGGGCTCGAGGCGACTTTAAAGGCAAACATCAGCGGCCGAAACCCTGAAACGCCTGCCCCCAACAGGGACTACAGCCCCACCCAGGATTACCCCGAAAATAAAAAAGGCAAAATAATAAATGAGTGCCTGAAGGAAGGACTGATTCAGCCCAGCTAGACGCTCCCCTGTCTAAACTGAGGAAGCTGTTCAACAGTAAGAGACTTCAGCCAATGCTACACACTACTGCTCACCACCAAACACAATCACACTAAACAACAAACAAATACTCACTCTTTGTCTCAAAGATCGGACGAGCCCCCATGTTACGTTCCCTACTGGGCTAGGGGAACCAGAGGGAAGTAACAACATATGAAATAACCGGGAGAGAGAAAAAAGGAGAGGAAACTGAGCTATAAAGCCACAAAGTGAGGTTTTAATGGATAAAAAAAGGGCTCACCAGCCAACTTGCAAAGCAAACCAAAATAAACAATACACAAACAAACTGGAGCACATCTCCTAACACTTCACAAAAACACAGGCCTCACACAGAGACAGAGACATGCTGCACACATGCAGCCAGAGGAGAAGGAGAGAGCGACTGCAGCCTTCCTCAGGTCCTATATGGAGGCCCTGATTGGGGATTGGGAGCACCTGGGGAGAGGCTGCACCTAGGGACAACCAGAGGGAGAGAGAGAGACACACACTACGGCACGTAACAGATGTGGATGAATGATGTGAAATCTAATCAAGTCCTAAAGGGGACCTATCATGCAAAATTCACTTTTTGATGTCTTTTATACATCAATATGTGTCCCCGGTGTGTCTGAAAATAAAACCCTCTCTTTTCCTCCGTACCCAAATCTCTAAAAACGGGGGAACAACGGAGCTGATCCAGATTTGCGTCTGATATGACGTAATATCTGAAATGTGGACCCACGGCCCTATCAGAAACAATGCCCGACTGTTTTGGACGTAATATGGTCGGTGTTTACATTAGCATCGCTAACACTCAGAGCTAACCTGTACTGGAGAGCATGTGTGTGAAGAAGCAGGAAATAAAAAGGAACTCACCTTGTGGTATAACCGGCAAGAGAGAAAGCCTTTGAGCTCCATACTGTTTCAGAGATAATCCTTGATAATCCATGATATGGCGTTTCATCACGGCAGTATTTAGTTTAGACAGTAGCTGCCGGGTCCCGCATGAGCTCAGACACCTACTTTTTTAATTTTACCCCAAATTTTCTTTTAAAGCTTTATACCCCAAATCAGCACTTTTGAAACAGGAAGTGAAATAGAGGGATATGAGGCATGGCTAGAATGGGTGAACTTCATAGACAAGTTTTTTATATATATCTATATATCTGAGACCTATGCTATTGCCTAAAAATAGCATGTTAGGTGACCTTTAAAACAGACTTTAGATCAGCCTTTAGTTCCACCTGGAGTAAATCCACAAGCTACCCTGCAGTAGACAAAGTCATTCAAACTAGCTGCACCTTTACCAGCTTTGAGAACACTTTCATGATCAATCATTATAAAACATATCATATATATTATTCTGAAATGGACCAATCTGCACAATTACTACTTTTACTGTCGCTACTTTCACTACATTTTGATGAGAATACTTTTCTACTTTTACTTGAGGAACATTTTGAATGCATGACTTTTACTGAAACAGAGTATTCCTACACTCTGGTACTTCTACTTTTACTCAAGTACAAGATCTGAGTACTTCTACTTTTACTCAAGTACAAGATCTGAGTACTTTTGAATGCAGGACTTTTACTGGAACATCTGCACAACTCCATCAGTTAATATCCTCAAAGCACTTGAAACATATTGCAATATAATGCCCAAATGGTCTTAAATCCAACCTCCAGTCACAGACCTTTAATTATTTTTACTTATTTTTATTTCATTTACCCGAATCTGAGACTTAAGCTGTGACCCCAGAAACCATATTGGCGGTTCAGAGTCGGGCCGTGAACCCACCGTTTGACCCCTTCTCTGCATGCGTCCAGATGTTAGAAAACACCACTCTGTAAACTAATGATAGAATAACCTCCACATAGAAAGAGTGCGAAAACATTTTAACATTATGGATTATCTCCTGTTATTAAACTGACTTCTGATCATGTTGGTATCGTTGGGTCAAAAACAATTTCATATTTCTTATCTTACATTTAGTTTTCCAGATTACTTTTTGAGCCATTTTGCTAATACTGTACTCTTATCTGGGAGGATCAGCAGCTTATATTTCTATAAACAGGATTACATGTCCACAGACTTGCAAGTGTTCATAAGAGAACAAAGAAAACACTCTCTTGAAAAATGGAAATCAAACAAGGGGTTACCTTGGTTGCTGATTGGCTAATGGTTACACATGACAACACATCGCCATGACATCACAAAGTGGCCAAAATCTGATCAGCTCATTTTCAGACAGGTTTTTATATAAATGGATCAGGACAAAAAGAGAGAGAATCTTTGTTCCTGAAACTTTCAGAGTCTCTTTCCACAGAGGGGACACATGTTGATGAAGAAGAGACATGAAGAAGAGGTGGACACATGTTGATGTAGAAGAGACATGAAGAAGAGGGGACACATGTTGATGTAGAAGAGACATGAAGAAGAGGGGACACATGTTGATTGTAGAAGAGACATGAAGAAGAGGGGACACATGTTGATGTAGAAGAGGACATGAAGAAGAGGGGACACATGTTGATGAAGAAGAGACATGAAGAAGAGGGGACACATGTTGATGTAGAAGAGACATGAAGAAGAGGGGACACATGTTGATGAAGAAGAGACATGAAGAAGAGGGGACACATGTTGATGTAGAAGAGACATGAAGAAGAGGGGACACATGTTGATGTAGAAGAGACATGAAGAAGAGGGGACACATGTTGATGTAGAAGAGACATGAAGAAGAGGGGACACCATGTTGATGTAGAAGAGACATGAAGAAGAGGGGACACATGTTGATGTAGAAGAGACATGAAGAAGAGGGGGACACATGTTGATGTAGAAGAGACATGAAGAAGAGGGGACACATGTTGATGTAGAAGAGACATGAAGAAGAGGGGACACATGTTGATGTAGAAGAGACATGAAGAAGAGGGGACACATGTTGATGTAGAAGAGACATGAAGAAGAGGGGACACATGTTGATGAAGAAGAGACATGAAGAAGAGGGGACACATGTTGATGTAGAAGAGACATGAAGAAGAGGGGACACATGTTGATGTAGAAGAGACATGAAGAAGAGGGGGACACATGTTGATGAAGAAGAGACATGAAGAAGAGGGGACACATGTTGATGTAGAAGAGACATGAAGAAGAGGGGACACATGTTTGATGTAGAAGAGACATGAAGAAGAGGGGACACATGTTGATGAAGAAGAGACATGAAGAAGAGGGGACACATGTTGATGTAGAAGAGACATGAAGAAGAGGGAACACATGTTGATTGTAGAAGAGACATGAAGAAGAGGGGACACATGTTGATGTAGAAGAGACATGAAGAAGAGGGGACACATGTTGATGTAGAAGAGACATGAAGAAGAGGGGACACATGTTGATGTAGAAGAGACATGAAGAAGAGGGGACCACATGTTGATGTAGAAGAGACATGAAGAAGAGGGGACACATGTTGATGTAGAAGAGACATGAAGAAGAGGGGGACACATGTTGATGTAGAAGAGACATGAAGAAGAGGGGACACATGTTGATGTAGAAGAGACATGAAGAAGAGGGGACACATGTTGATGTAGAAGAGACATGAAGAAGAGGGGACACATGTTGATGAAGAAGAGACATGAAGAAGAGGGGACACATGTTGATGTAGAAGAGACATGAAGAAGAGGGGACACATGTTGATGAAGAAGAGACATGAAGAAGAGGGGACACATGTTGATGTAGAAGAGACATGAAGAAGAGGGGACACATGTTGATGTAGAAGAGACATGAAGAAGAGGGGACACATGTTGATGTAGAAGAGACATGAAGAAGAGGGGACCACATGTGATGAAGAAGAGACATGAAGAAGAGGGGACACATGTTGATGTAGAAGAGACATGAAAAAGGGGGGACACATGTTGATGAAGAAGAGACATGAAGAAGAGGGGACACATGTTGATGTAGAAGAGACATGAAGAAGAGGGGACACATGTTGATGAAGAAGAGACATGAAGAAGAGGGGACACATGTTGATGTAGAAGAGACATGAAGAAGAGGGGACACATGTTGATGTAGAAGAGACATGAAGAAGAGGGGACACATGTTGATGTAGAAGAGACATGGAGAAGAGGGGACACATGTTGATGTAGAAGAGACATGAAGAAGAGGGGACACATGTTGATGTAGAAGAGACGTGAAGAAGAGGGGACACATGTTGATGTAGAAGAGACATGAAGAAGAGGGGACACATGTTGATGTAGAAGAGACATGAAGAAGAGGGGACACATGTTGATGTAGAAGAGACATGAAGAAGAGGGGACACATGTTGATGTAGAAGAGACATGAAGAAGAGGGGACACATGTTGATGTAGAAGAGACATGAAGAAGAGGGGACACATGTTGATGTAGAAGAGACATGAAGAAGAGGGGACACATGTTGATGTAGAAGAGACATGAAGAAGTGGATTTTGCATAATAGGGGACCTGTAAATGTTGTCTCCTCTCCATGCTAAATGTCTCTTTTGGATCCAGTTCAGTTTCTTTAGATGTGTGTGTATTAGGCCAGGAGGCACTTAGAGATGTCCCGCCCCTTAGCCTATCAGGTACAATGTGTTGGAGTGCTAGCCAATAGAAGCGCGAGTGTTACGTAGTGATGTCACTATGTTTGGAAGTAAACAAAGGAGTCCAATGGTAGTTTTTTCCCGACACTTTCTGACTCTAAGAAGACTCTGCAGATGAATATGATAAAGTCGTCCCAGATGTATCCAGTAGGAAAGCTTTAAAGTCACAGCATCAAACAATTATTTGATGATTTATTGTATTTTCTTTTGTCAAGACTCTCTCACATCAGTTGAGCAATAAGGTAGTTTCATCTCAACCCGTGTGTGTGTGTGTGTGTGTGTGTGTGTGTGTGTGTGTGTGTGTGTGTGTGTGTGTGTGTGTGTGTGTGTGTGTGTGTGTGTGTGTGTGTGTGTGTGTGAGTGTGACCCCGCTGCTCTGCCTCTTCCACAGCATCCTGCCTGCTGCCTAGCAACACTCAGTGTCCATGGCAACAGATTCAACAAACGCCCCCTCCCCTCTCCAGCCTGAACCCTTAATTAGAGCTGAAGAGGAGCAATCAGAGAGGAGGGGGAGGAGGAAGAGGAGGGGGAGGAGAGGAGAGGAGGAGAGGAGAGGAAGAGAGGAGAGAGGAAAAGGAGGAGGAAGAGGAGAGAAGTTCTTAAGTTAGTGAACCAGCAGCATCAGTGAGTTTCTCCAATCAGAGCAGAACTCAGACCTGAGAGAAGACAGAAACAGAAAGAAGAGTAAAAGAAAGTGTAGGAGTCAGGAGGCCTTCATCCTGAAATGACTCAGACTAACTGACCTAACAGAAGTTATTGAGTCTATAAGTTTACTGCTTGGCTCAGATCCACCGAGGTCAGCAAGGTCTCACCTCTACTAACTCCTGAAGAACCAGGTTCCATGAACTGCTGTTTCAATTCAGACGACCCGCTAAATCTGTTTAAGCGATCCCGAAGGATTCTGGGATCAGTGATGAGGTGTGGTCCTACCTCAGTGAGAGTGGGGCAGGGTGCAATCTTACCTTCAAGCAGATTTATTTAAGTTCTCCCAATCCAAAAGGTGGGATCAGTTTATTTGAAGAAGAATGGTCCACACTTGTACAGGGTTCTTACCTTCTCTCGTTACAATGTGACAATCATACAACAGATATCATGCAGTGGTCCTTTTCTAATATGAAACCTCAGTTCACAGTTTTCCATTTCTTATTTTATTTCGTCCCTCTCTCTTCAACTCTCCCTCTTCAGTTATATTAAAAACCTCTTCCGGTGGAATTCAGAGGAACATGCTCATGGATTACCGGGAGTGAAATCAAATACGTTAGAATCTCTTCAACTGTCTCTCTTCATTTGTGACATTAAAATCTTCCGACCGAATTTAGAGGCATCTCCTCATAAATGGTCGGTGATAAAAAACACATTCAAACTTTCAACAAAGCAACATCACTTTCAAGCGTATTCCAGCATGAATTCGGAGGAAGTTCGTCACAGGTGGCTGGTGATCTAACTCATCCAACCATTCAACAAATCAATTTGAGAGACCTTACCAAGGAGAAACCCCGCTCTGAAGCTTTGCTCCCTCTCAGCCACACAGGGACAGAAAACCAAAGACACCTCCTTCATACCCATATTTGTGGGAAAAGGTCATGGCCTCTGGTTGCAGGACTGGACATGGCCAGACATATTCTCCTATGCTATGGCCTAAACACATTTTGGGGCCTCAGTACTTTTCCACGGGTATTTGTCCTCGGCCCCCGTAGTTTCAGAGCCCAAAGGCTTGACGTTGTTGTTGTTGTTGTTGTTAGTTGGATGGTGGGAGATTCTAGCGAGAGATATGGATACAAAAAAAGGTGTTTTAAACAGCAAGCCAAGCACACAGCTGAGGCCTGTACGGCGAAGCCAGATTTTCGCTTAGCGGGCTAACTTCAGGGAAAGCTCGGGCTTTCCGGTCCTACGACGCTGGTTCTCTTTTTAGCGGGCTAGATCTCCATGGTAACTTATGCTGAGCAGCTAACCTGGTACGGAGCAGGTTAGGTTGCAGGCTAAGAGATCAAGTCAGTGAAAGCACCGCCTGCTGACCAATCAGAACTCAGTGTGCGGAGTTTAAAACGATCAAGTCATATTACAGGATAGAGGAAATACAGTTTAAACTGCCGTTGCAGGAAAGACGGCCGGCAAAAATCACCGACTGTGTGAACGTGAACATTAATAGAATATCACCTATCCAGGTTATGTTGAACCGGCTTCGTCGTACAGGCCTCTGGACACGGCGTCTACGAGCAGCAGCTTTTCAACAGCGATAGCTAAATGGGTGGCGGTGGCTACAGCTTGCAGGGACATTAACATTGTGGAGGACGAGGGGCTGCGTTAGAGTAATTGCGGATCGCATCCACGTGTCCGACTGCACATCACAACAGCGCATTATTTTGACCCACAGTGGGAACTCAGGTCTCATGCTTTGACTGTTATAAGCCAGAGGAGCGGCATTTCGCCGACAACTGTAAAACTGCTTGTCTGTTTGAGCAACTGGCTCAGTGCAGAGAAGTAGACGTTGGGAGAGAGTGAAGAGACAGATAGAGAGAAGAGAAGAGAGAGAGAGAGAAGAGAGAGGAGAGAGAGAGAGAGAGAGGAGAGAAGAAGAGAGGAGAGAGAGAGAGGAGGAGAGAGGTTCCAGGTTGTTGTGTTGAGAATATTCAGGAGAATATTTCTCATTGTTCCAATGATAATAAACAAACATTTGCATAAAGCATATTTGTCCACTCATATGTTGATAAGAGTATTACAAACTTGAAACATATTCCTCTAGGGTACATTTAGAACAGATACAAAACAAGCAAACTTTGTGAAATGAAATGTGTTGTAATAAAACAGCCACTAGAGGGAGACATTCATCTAGAAATGATCTGAAGTTGTGTGTGTGTGTGTGTGTGTGTGTGTGTGTGTGTGTGTGTGTGTGTGTGTGTGTGTGTGTGTGTGTGTGTGTCCTGCAGGGGGCGACACACACCTGCAGAACACTTCCTTTCTGCATGTTTCTACTGATAAAGTATTTATTGATTTGCCTCGTGTATATAAGCATAAGTGCCGCGTGCATATATTAACATTTAACACATTTCACGTCACATTTCAGCTCCTCCAGGTGTTTGTGAACTCGGAGCTCCTAAATGAAGATGATGATGAAGATGATGGAGACCTTAAGGCAGCAGCAGGTGATGAGATACTTCAAGGAACCTGGGACATTTGAGCACTTTGGAACTTGTTGATTGGATAAAGTATCATTGCTGTATTGAAAGTCATGTTATGTTTAGTTGACATAAATAATTGACCACTTTATAAATTAATTGACATTCTCTTCGTCTTCATCCTCCTCCTCTTCCTCTCCCTGAAGCTCCCCCTGTTTCCACCCTCTCTCCTCTTTTCCTCCCACCTCCTCATCATCCTCTCTCTCCTCTTCCATCTTTTCACCTCCTCGTTATCTCTTACCTTCCTTTCCTCCTTCTTTTTCTTCCTCTCTCTCCTCTTCCCCTTATCTCTCTCTCTCTCTCTCCTCTTCCTCATCTCTCTCCTCTTCCTCATCATCTGTCTCCTGCTCCTAATCTCTCTATCTCCTCCTCTTCCTCCTCTCCCTCCTCTTCCTCCTCCTCCTCCTCCTCCCGTGTGAACTGGGCCTCTCCTCTCCTTCTCTCACTTTTAATTTATGCGCATATTAATTACTCTCTATTGTAATTTCCACCGTGGGATACAACATGCAAATGCGCCGTGTGTGTGTGCGTGTGTGTGTGCGTGTGTGTGTGTGTGTGTGTGTGTGTTTCCTCGGCTGCAGTAATCCGCCACAGACCGTTTTTTTTTCTCTCAGGTTGTTAACGTTCATATCATTTTAACGATGAATTCACATTACATCAGATTCATGTGAAAGGATTACGATGGATATTTTGACATTATATGCAAAAAATAAGTAAAATTAAGATTTCATATGCACGACCAACACAAGTAAACTTAGTCTAGCTGAATAATAAATATATATATATATGTATATATAACATTACTTTCTTTTTATCATTAAAATTCATGAAATCAATTTTGCAGAGTATTTTATTTTCATATCTTGCAGAAAAACACCAAATATGGATAAAAAAAGTAATTAAAAGATTTTAACAAATTCATAATTGTTTTCCCCCTTAGTTTAGACTTTGTGACCTCGTGAGGAAATCCAACATTTTCATTGCATGTCGTAAAATATTTTTTAAAACATTATTTTTCTTATCTAGACCTTTAAATAAAACGTCGACATGGCTACGTGTGTGGTGTCTTAACCCTCCTATTGTCTTCGTTTCCCCCCCCTCACTTTGGTGTTCGCGGTCAAATTTGACCGGTCCTGTTTTAACTGCTATTACATTAACACAAAAACCATTAATCATCACCAAATTTCATTTAACACCCTTTCAAACTGTAAATATTGTATCAGACTACTGGTATACATGAACAACTGCAGTAAATATACAAAGAATAGACACTGAACATGTATTGCGTGTGCCAGGTGTGATCCATGTGGGGGGGATGGGCACATAAGAGCGGGAAATGTATCAAATTGTTCTGTGTGTGCCAGGTGTGATTCACATGGGGGGATGGGCACATAAGGGGGGGGGGGACACATCTAGAGTATGTGTGTTTGTGTGTGTGTTTTATCTGATCCGGATGGTTACTAATTCCTTTTCTTTCAAAGTTCAATGAAAGTGTTGATCAGCAATTTTTTATGTTCAAATGTCTACTGTGAAGGATATCATAAAGCCTTAATGCAATCGAATGTAAAACAAAAAAGTTATGATTGATGAAAGTAGTAAATCGGTCAGATTTGACCCGAAGACAACAGGAGGGTTAAAAGAGGAACGATTTGTGGAAAAACGTCCAAAGGTAAAACATATTTAATTATTCTGCAAGAGGTGGACATGGTTTTACTTTTGACTTTTTATTGAAATATGAATGTGTGTTAAAGAGCTGTCCTATATAAGCAGTGTGTGTTTACTAGAGCATGGATTCTGCCAAGAGCCAATCAGAAATATCCTTCAGTTTATTATAAAGTCATTTCTATACATTTATCTGCAGGTTTTCTGTAAAAAATTATCCAAATCATGAGTTTATTTACATCCCAGTTTTTATTTGTGATCTGGTTTAAATATGAGGGAATGATCTGTAAAGAAATAAAAAGGCAGGAAGTGTTTACATCTGTAGAAATTAACGCAGTTATTTTTTGAAATTATAATGATTTTTCTTGAAAAATAAGCGTTATATAATCGACCTTATCACTGATTGGCTATTTATCATAACACCCCAACAGCCAATCAGAGCGTCTTATCGCGGAAAAATAAACGGTGTTTTATTTATTTCCAGAATCCTGTTGAATTTGTCAAAAGAAATCTTTGAAAAAATGTAATTGAGTTTAAAAAACAGGTCTCAGTTTGTTCTTTAAATCCAGACAACATCCGGGTATTTCTCATTCATCCTGCCAATGGCCGTGTTTACTGAACTTCCCTTAGTTAACCTGAAAACTGCAATTAAAACAAAAAGTCTACATGTCAATAAATCACTGTATTATAAGGCAACATTTTCTTTAAATACACATTGTAATTATGTTAAACCCATGTTTGAATCTTGGCACACAGCTGGTGAAATCAGTGTTTTCACACACTCTTTAAAGCTTCAATGGTGTTTTACTTTATCACTTTTACATGACTCGTTCCTGTGATATATATGAACACGTGATAATGTAGATTCGCTGTTTTCAAGACTATTCTCAGTTTAAAATCAGTTCAAAGACGCCGTGATTCTGGGAAAAGACGCAGGTCACGTGTTCAGTTAAAGCTGTTTCTGTAAGGATTATTTTCTGTAACTGATATGCAGTTCAGTCAATGCAACGACAAGCATTTAGAACATCTAATTTCCTTTATATGTTGATATTTTACCAGGGAAACTTATTTAGAAAAAAGATTCATGTGCAACTAAAATGTCTGAAGTTATCGTGTGAATGAATGTTATTTTAATTTAAAAGACAGAAAGAAATATTATTTTTTGTTAGAACAACCATCACATAAAGACACAAATGTATTATATTAAATATGATGCATTACATATATCTCCTCTTACATCTCCTTATCGTTTCTCTCTCTCTCTCTCTCTCTCTCACACACACACACACACACACACACACACACACACACACGCACACACACACACGCGCACACACACACACACACACGTCGCCCTCCCTCTCTATAGCTCCACTGCGCATGTCCGCAAAAGCATTAAGCAATTAACTGAAGAATCATCTCATCAGTAGAGGCAGAAACAAAGACACACACACACACACACACACACACACACACACACACACACACACACACACACACACACACACACACACACACACACACACACACACACACACACAATTTACCGTGTTGATCTCACCTCTGGATACACCTCCTGCTCACACAGTAGCCTACTGTAGTTTTCCGCAATGTAAATCTGAAGTCTCATGCTCTCCTCCAACAATGCAGCATACAATACACTGAGGATATACAGAGAGAGACATGCAGGGGACGGAAAATGCTGCAAAAAGCCATCAAACAAGAACAACTGTCAACACAAACCATAGAAAACCAAACAGAACATATCATCACGTGATCACACTGAAGACGTAAAAATGCTGCCAGATTTATAAAAACGATCCTCTCCAACAATAAAAACGATATGTATAAAATAAATATATTAATACTGTGTGAAAAGTAACCCTTTATGAAGGTTTCCACGTTGCAAATATGGCTTTATTAACATTTAGATCATGAAATAACTGGTGCTTATTCTGCAGCCTTTCTCCCTTCGTGACTCTTTCATTAAATAAAAGCTCAGGAATCTGTTCAACCTTCACAAACACATATTCATCAACAACGTAATTACACATATAAGTGCACAGTGAAACCCACTATTAGCAACATTCTTACTGCTTTCTTATCCAACAGAAAGGATCAAACGGAAGTCAAAGAGATCTGGGAACCCTGTTAATGACAGATGCTTAGTAAATGAAGTCATTTAATATTTGATCCTGCATGTTATAACGCTTTTATAAAGGGCGATGTATCATTGCCTTAATGGTTAAATATCAAATTAACCATAACGCGTTCATGACACCCTGAGCAAACTGAAGGAGATGACACTTTTTGGCCTTTTTTTAATAAGTAAGCAGATATATTTACAGTGTGTTATCGATGTAATGTCATGCACATTTGCTGATATAAAGGTTTAAACCAGGGGTGTCAAACTCAAGATCCGGCCCGTGACTTCATTTCATGTGGCCAGCTCTGAAAGAATATAATATGTTTATTATACGGTTACATGCCGATTTACAGAATCACGTTGCCCATAAACTACATGTCCCACAATGCATCTCAAATTTGAATTTTCTTTTTCAAAATATGCCTTTTTTTTCTCCAAAATGTCACTTTTTTTCTCCAAAATGTCACCTTTTTTGTGACTTTTTTTCTTCAGAATGTGGCTTTTCTTTTAAAAACATTTTGTGACATTCTCACTGAAGAGACTTGCAATTATTTGCCCTAGACTTCTGCTTTCAGTCGTAGTTAATTATGAAGTTATTACCCTATCCGATAACAATCCAATGCAGAGGCAATAACATTATTTTATATATATTAAATATTTATATAGTCTTAAAGTTACAACCGGCCCTTTGAGTGCAACCATAATGCTAATGTGGCCCGTGATGAAATTGAGTTTGACACCCCTGGTTTAATATATATTGAGGCCTTTATGCATATTAACCTAAACCAAGGAAATGTGGGTAAAAATCGTGAAACCCGCTCACTCTCTCTTTTGGATTTTGCAAATGTGTTGCTTTAAAAAAAGTCAATATAAAACCTCCGTGTTTTCAAATCCTACAGCTTGTTTAGATTAAAGTGTGTGTTGGATTTTGCAGACGCAGGATCACACACACACACACACACACACACACACACACACACACACACACACACACACACATTTCTGCAGAAATCCGATTTCTTTAAATAAATGAAGCCTTTCTCCATCTGTGATCAGTGTGTTGGTGTCCCGATTTAAAAACTGTTAAACAAATGTAAATGAATGATTTAAAACTATATTAAAATCTGCATCTTACATCATTAACATTTAGGAAAATAAAAGCCTCCTGAGGCCTCGTGTGAAAATATTCCTCTGCTTCAAAGTCCTCGTGCAGAAAAAAAAAAAAGCCATAAATCTGCTCGTTTTTCCGCGAGCGCCGACATGCATGTGACTCATTAGCATGTATGCAAATGAGCTTCTAATTGCAGGCGTAATGACTGGCGTGGGAGCTTTTCAACCCGCCATGTTTTCCCCTCTTTCTCCTACAGGATGCATTCTCCTTTTTCCCTTCATGATTTAAAACAAAAGCGGATATTTTTTTCAGATTTCTCACGCGGCAGGATTCCTGCTGCAGCTTCCGGTCTGATTTATAGAGAGTGTTTGTTCTCCCTGCAGGCCGTGATTTATCTGAGGCTTCGACAAAAAGCCTTTTTTAATTTGCTGCTCGGTACAGATGCTGTTTTTAGAGGATCAGAGCTGGAGGTGAGTGAGAAGCCTGGAGCATTACATCACATGCAGGGTGTGAATGCAACATGGCAGCACCAGACAGCAAATACAGACACAGGCTAAACACAGGACTAAACATCCCTTTCTGAATGCTGTCATCCCTGGGGGGTTAGATGAACGTTTTCTACCCCTGAAATTAATATGTATGACCCAAATCTGAAGTCTGTAATGTGTCACATGCAAGTAATGAAAAACAACATAAAAAAAAATATATATTTCTGCCTTTTTAAATGTTTTTGCATAACCCTATTTGTTTTATTCACCACCACACCACTGCTCCCTGCCAGTGAAGTATGTAGGAGGACAGGATGTGCGTGTGTGTGTGTGTGTGTGTGTGTGTGTGTGTGTGTGTGTGTGTGTGTGTGTGTGTGTGTGTGTGTGTGTGTGTGTGTGTTCTGTCTGGTTTGGCACAGGGAGCTGTTTGGCCCCCACGGAGCTCCAACAATATGTGCAGATTTTGGGGGACAAAAGATGGGAGCTTTGGGTTGCAGATCACGTCTCTGACTGGGAGACTGGGCGGCTATACTGGGAGGTTACACTGGGGTTTAACACTGGGAGGGGGTTAGGGGATGTGACATCAGCAGCTGGAGCAGTTCACCTGCACAGCCGGACATCAGGTAGATTCAAGAAAAAGCCCAGATTCATAGGAAATAAAAAATGTGAAAATGCAAAGTGGAGAGGCCGAAATGTTTCAAAAATAAAGGCACCAAATGACACAAATGGACAAAATGTTCCTTTTCTTTGTCGATCAAACATTATTTCCTATTTTCCCATGAGACTTTCCTGACTAAATGTGAAAAATATCCTGTCAATTTTCTTTGTGATGACTTTCCTCAATGATATCGATCAAACTTTAAGATCAATGAGCAAAATATCCCCCCCAACACATTTAAAAATAAGCGTGTGTGTGTGTGTGTGTGTGTGTGTGTGTGTGTGTGTGTGTGTGTGTGTGTGTGTGTGTGTGTGTGTGTGTGTGTGTGTGTGTGTGTGTGTGTGTGTGTGTTGCAACATTTCTTTGTTTGGTGGACAGTTAAGATTAGATTTTTTTCCTGCTAGATGGAGTTTATTTTGCAGATTTCCTGGAGGATTTTTCTTCCTTCGTCTTAAAACAATCCTGCCGATATTTGTCCTGTTAACCTTTTCCATTGTTCTCATGTGCTCTGAATAACAATCTAAAACAAAAGAGCAAATTCATGGTCTAAAATTGAAAGAAGAAGCAAGAGATGATCCTTTATTAATCAGCGGGGACGTTTGCAGTCTCACAACATTTTACAAATAAATCAGTGAAACCTGTTCCTATCACTCCTTTAAAAACAAGTGCCCCATTTTAGTGTGTGTGTGTGTGTGTGTGTGTGTGTGTGTGTGTGTGTGTGTGTGTGTGTGTGTGTGTGTGTCAAGTGAACACTTCCTGCTGCTGCTTTAGAGACAGAATCTGACACATCTTTTAGTAAAAACAAAGACCACATTTCAGATATTAAAAACTAAGATATTCTTCTTACGTTAGCCCTTTCCAGTGTAAATATGTGTCGCTGCTGTTTTGAAACCAAACAACAAAAACATGTGATTCTTTTGAACAAATGAGGAGTGTCTCTTGACTGAATGAAGGTGCTTTGGGTGTATACAAGGTTATTGTCAATTATTGCTTATCGATGTCTGCAGGACTGCGTGCGTGTGTGTGTGTGTGTGTGTGTGTGTGTGTGTGTGTGTGTGTGTGTGTGTGTGTGTGTGTGTGTGTGTGTGTGTGTGTGTGTGTGTGTGTGTGTGTGTGTGTGTGTGTGTGTGTGTGTGTGTGTTCAAACCATCAGTGCCCATCAAAGGGACTGCAGGTGTTAGAAAATGAGCTTTAGCCCCATGCACTTGCTCAGTAAATCAGACGTATCACTGTCCACACAAATAAAGTGTGAATTAATCTACCATTTATATTCCTGTTGATGAAGATATTGCATCATCTCGCTGCCACAGGTGATGTCTTTAACTTTCTCATTATGTCATCAGAAAGCAGCACATTCTCACACATCAGAACTCTTTATGAAGTAGTAGCTGGCCACTTTTGACCATCAATAGGCGCGTTCACACCGCAGTACTTTTCCCACTTTAGTTCCGATATAGTTCCGAAATGTTGCGTTCACACCAAAAAAAAAAACGGAACTAAATGAGTTCATCAGAACCTTTTTTACCCCCTTTTCCGTCCCTGCTAGAGAGCAGGGACCTTCGTGGGAGAAAAAGGTTCCAATTTCTGATTGGCTGGGCAGATTGCAAACCACGCCCCGTAAAACTCCCAAAAAGTTTTGTGAAGCCGCCATTTTATTATCAGTCAGACAACTCACGTTTACTCGATATGTTTACAAGAAGCAGCATATAGTTCAAGTTTGGCTTTCACATGTATCATTGGTGCTCGAGTTGATGTAGCTCGCAGGCTTCGCCCCATTTGAAAACATTTTAACAAAGTAATTGATACAAATGATGTTACTACAATCAATCGTTGTGTTCGGAGGGGTTTCTGTGGACTTTGACTTTGGGAGAAAAAAGTACCAATTTCTGATTGGCTGGGCGAATTGCAAACCACGCCCCGTAAAACTCTGAAAAGTTTTGTAAAGACGCCATTGTATTTGCTGGCATTAGCATTATTAGCAAAGCAGAAGAAGAAGAAGTGACGTCAGCGGCTTCATTTGCCTAATCCTCCCTCAGGGAACTTATTCCAGTGTGAACGCGATCTGTACTTAGTTCCATGGGGGAACTAAGTGCCGGCACTAAGTGCGTGAAAGCGGCTAATGCTGAACTAAAAACGATGAACACTGTCTTTGTCTCTAATGTCCTGCATCGTGCCATCTCATTGAATTTGAAACATCTATAAGAATGCCCCCCCCCACCCCAGTAAAACTGGTCTGAACCGCCACTGCTGGTGGGGCCACAGCAGGAGAACACGTCAGAATATTCAGCCCATTTTACTCAACGTCTCCAAAAACGTGCATAAAACGAGTGAATATTTGAAAGAAATCCAAAACATCAGCAACACATTTGGGAAGGGCTAATGTAAGTAGAATATCTTCGTTTTTCAAATGTGAAATGGAGTCTTTGTTTTTACTAAAAGATGTGTCAGAGTTTGTCTCTAAAGCAGCAGCAGCAGGGTGTGTTCACTTTACAGCAGTTTCAAAGTGAACACTTGGCGGTTTTAATAATTATAAACCGCCAAGCCCTGCAGGAATGGCCTGATGAATTATGTGACTAAAACAAATCGATCATTAGCCGCTTTCACACCAAGTACTTTGCCGTACTTAGTACCCAGCATTTAGTTCCCAGCACTTAGTACCCCCATGGATCTAAGAGCCGATCGCGTTCAGACCGGAATAAGTCCCTGAGGGAAGATTACGCAAATGAAGCCGCTGACGTCACTTCTTCTTCTTCTGCTTTGGGTTTACTGGCACGCCACAAACCACTTCACGGTGTATACTGCCACCCCAAGTCCCCGGCCGGAAGTCCCCGGAGTTAGGGACTGGCTTCAGTAGAAGCTGCTGGGACTCCCTTCCGAGTAAATTGCCAGAACGCCGACACCTCCTCATCTCTCCACACAGGGCCGGCCCTTGGTATAGGCAGTATAGGCAGTATAGGCAGTATAGGCAGTATAGGCGAATACTAAGGGCGCATCAACCCATCGGGGGCGCCGAAAATTGGGGAGAAAAAAAAAATAAGTTAGAAATTAAAAATATATATATTTTTTAAAATTTCATAAGAACACAATTTCCCGATTTTGGATCAACAAAGTACATCTTATTATCTTATACTAACATAACTACGCCTATATTGCGTACAGCGCCCATAAACTATGGCACCCCCCCCCCCCCCCCCCCAAATCAAGTTGAACTGCCCCAGCCCCAGTAAACACCAGAGGTTTATGTGAAATTGTTCTTATTTTGAAATAATGGTTTTAGTGTGCAATTATAGGTTTTAATTTTGTATTTGTGGTCATTTAAAATAAATCAAACTCCCAAAAAACGTATACAGCTTCTGTGTGCTTTTATTAACATTGGAATTTACTGTGTAAGCGGCCGCGGGGGGGGGGAGAGCTTTAGAGAGCTCTCTCCTGAAAGACTGAGAGGCTCTGATAACCTCAGCTCAGTGAGGTAAAGGCACACCTTTACAGTATATGATCATTATAGTTATAAAAAAATAAGAGAATAGATGAAAAACAGGTATAAAATACTATATGACAGTACAAAAAAGTTGCAATTAATAAACAATAATAGAGTTTGAAAGGGGAGTGATTTGTAAAATATCGATAAAGAAAAAGTAAATCTGTTTACAGTTCTGTTTCATATGGGTGTTGAGAGATGTATCCATAGATCTCCTAATGTTGCTCTCAAAGTGCACCAGATGCTTTTAACTTCAATATTAAAAAAATAATAATCTTCCCGGGGGAGCATGCCCCCGGACCCCCCTAGAGGAGGTGAGGACCCCCCCACTTAAATCATGTTCAAATGGATAGGATACTAAATACAGTTGCACACATGCATGTGCGAGTCATAGTGAGTGTCTGCATTTTCGGGGGGGGCGCCAGCTAAAATCTTGCCTAGGGCAGCAAATTGGTCAGGGCCGGCCCTGACTCCACCGCTCTCATGTTTTATTGTGTGTTGCTATAAGTTAGTCTCTCTCCGTTGGTGCGCGGGGCTAATGCTAATGCGAGCAAATACAATGGCGGCTTCAAAAAACTTTTCTGAGTTTTACGGGGCGTGGTTTGCAATTCGCCCAGCCAATCAGAAATTGGTACTTTTTTCTCCCCAGGAAAGTACCACCTCTCTAGCAGGCACTAAAAATGGGGGTAAAAGTTCTCAAGAACTAAGTTCTCTTTTTGGTGTGAACGCAAAATTCCAGGCACTATCGGAACTAAACGGGAAAAGTACTCCGGTGTGAACGCGCCTCTTGTGTTCGGAGGGGTTTCTGTGGGCTTTGACTTGATGCTGAACTCAAAACGTTGAACACTTTCTTTGTCTCTAATGTCCTGCATTAAATGTGCCATCTCATTGAATTGGAAACATCTATAAGAAAGTAACTTGAACATTAGAATCACTTATTTTCAATTGTATATATTTTGTGCATGCCCTTTATGTTTTGTCTCTATCTTCACTTTTGCTGCAACAAAGTAAACTAAAGCTGCAGCAGGATGTGTTCACTTTACAGCAGGTTTAAAGTGACGCTTTTAATAATTACAATGAACTTGGGATGTGGCTCCACAATGCAGCCGGCCCCTGGTGCCCCTGGTGCCCCTGGTGCCCCTGGTGCAGCTCGGTGCCCGGGTTCCCATGCAGCCTGTAGGGAATAAGAGAGAATGAGGAGGGGGGGGGGGTCCCCCAGTCTATTGTGCCAGTCCTTCAGCCCATTAGCGCCTCCAACAAACACTTTCCCAAGAGCAGCTCTGTGCACGATTCAGAGGTTCAAAGGCGTTATTGTCACATGCACAGTAGCTACAGTTTTGGCAATGAAACTTCATTTTACTGGTTCAAAGCTAAAGGAATGAGAAACTGCAGGGAAGGGGAGAGGCTGCACTGAGACGCTGACTTTAATTCAAAGTATTATGTTCACAGATTTCACATAACTGTATTAGGTTAGATGAAAGCAGTGGTATTAAGGTTACTTATATTGAATACAAATGACAATGTGAAGTCCCAGGCTCCTCCAACAATGATACATACATATAGATATATAAGGCATACAACTATTTAAATAGTGCAAAAAGAAACAACGTAGGAATAAAGTATTATGTTGCAAGACAAATGCAGATGAACTAAATACATGTCAGAATCAAATCCAATAAGCTAAATGTTGTGACCAAGTGCAGAGTCTATATACATGTGAGTATAATAAGATAAGCAAGAACAGGATGTACATTTAAATACTGAACAGTGGAATAAAATACTCTTTACTGTAGTGATAAATAAATGCATGGTGAGATGTGTCAGAGGAACAGTAGCTGTGTTTAGAGTCTGATCTCAGAAAGTGGGGGGACAGAGACACAGAAACAGAGAGGCTGACTAAGTTGTCTCTTTGGCAGTCGCGCCTCCTATTGAAGCAGTAATTTATTCAAAGGAGATTTTTATCCGTGCGATCTGATTATTATGATAATCGAGCGACCCAGACCCCCTTTCTTGGCTCTTGTCTGCGGACCCGGTGACAGTAAAAGCTGATTTGCACGGTCTTCACCCCCCCCCTCCCCTTGCTCACATTCCTGGACTCCTGTGTATCAAAGCACAACGACAGGAGGCCGGAGCAAACCAGATTACACCAAACTCATTTTAAACCCTAACGCTGTCCTGAAACTGTATTATACACTACAAAAACTCAAAATCTGGCCAAGTATAATTGTCTAATTTCTAGTCAGAATATGTTTTTTACACTTGGAGCTACTAACTTAGGAAGTAACGATGCAGTGAGATATGGGGTCAGAAGTATCTTGTTTCGTCAAAGACTCTTGAAAACACCTTATTTTGAGTTGTATCTAAGACATTTTTAAACATCAGAAAGCAGAAAACTATTGAGCATTTCCTGATCCTGGTCGTTCAAAATAAGTTCTCCCAGCTAGAACAAGATCTGATTCGTCTAAATATCCCGTCTTATTTCAAGAAATCTTACCAATCAAATGTTCACTTGTTCTATTGGCAGATGTTCTATTCATCACAAGCGAGAACACCTTGTTTTCATTATTTGTTTACTAGTTTTTGGAGCAGCTTTCTTTCCAGTGTACCCTAACCCTTAGTAACAGATCTTTACTGAACTATGGGCAATAATACTTTCACTACTGTTACTGTATATACCACACTGTATCTAATAAGTACTGCTGCTACTACTTATCCACCTGAATGTGACCGTCTGTTCTTGAACTATTTCTATTTCTATGTGTATTTACTTGCACTATGTTATCAGTTTTATTTGTTCTATGTCCTATATGTTGCACTGTTGGAGGAGCCTGGGACTTCAGTGTTTCATTTCCATATCTACCCTGTAGCTAATGTGCACATGGCAATAAAAGCCTTGAATCTTGAATCTGTAAATTGTTAAACTTTCTATTTGATGTGCATTACTTTTATATAACAGTGTTGTAGTTTCTTCGTCTCTATCCATACTTTGACGAACATTTTCCTTTGTGGGACAAATAAAGGAATTGTGATTCTGTCCTGCTGAGATGTTTTAATATTTGTACTGAAGACACGTGGCACATAAAATACATGTGTGTACATCAATGGGAACCAGAGATACAGAAGAGGAACAACTAGTGCTCGTGTTAGTCTTATTGTAAATCAATTGAAAAGCCATTCTTCCCCAAGTCCCAGTTCCAGTTTGTTCTTCTCTTGAAGCGTAGAAACAAACCAGTTAACCAACATGTAGGAGAGTAATAACAAATACATATTTCACTTTACTTGCACATTAGTCATGCAACATCCTCTTGCACGTTTTTATAGATTTGTATTTGTTATTATAGACAGTATTATGTTGCATTGTTGGAGGTGACGTACGTTTTTCATTACATATCTACTGTAGCTGTGTATATGACTATAAAGCCTTTGAACTTGAAACTACACTTGCTGATTGAAAGTCTAGAAGTTACTGTACTTAAGTACAATTATGAGGTACCTGTACTTTACTTGAGTATTTCCAATATGAAGCTACTGTGTACTTCTACTCCACTGCAGTTCAGAGGTACATGATGTACTTGTACTCCACTACATGTATTTAATACCTTGAGTTACTTCACAGATGTGGATGAATGATGTGAAATATAATCAAGTGTTAAATCAGACTTTAGTTCCACCTGGAGTAAATCCACAAGCTACCCTGCAGTATACAAAGTCATTCAAACTAGCTGCACCTTTACCAGCTTTGAGAACACTTTCATGATCAATCATTATAAAACATATCATATATATTATTCTGAAATGGACCAATCTGCACAATGACTACTTTTACTGTCGCTACTTTCACTATATTTTGATGATAATACTTTTCTACTTTCACTTGAGGAACATTTTGAATGCAGGACTTTTACTGTAACAGAGTATTCCTACACTCTGGTACTTCTACTTTTACTCAAGTACAAGATCTGAGTACTTCTACTTTTACTCAAGTACAAGATCTGAGTACTTCTACTTTTACTCAAGTCCAAGATCTGAGTACTTCTACTTTTACTCAAGTACAAGACCTGAGTATTTATACTTTTACTCAAGTACAAGGTCTGAGTACTTCTACTTTTACTCAAGTACAAGATCTGAGTACTTCTTCCCTCTGGCTATGTGAATCAGTTTTGTCTAAAATATAAAATCAAACCAAGAAACATGAATTTAGATAATGAGCTATGGACTTGTAGCTGCACCTTGATTGGTTTCTGATGTCTCTTTTGTTATTTGAAAAGGCAAACCAACATGCTTTGGTGTTTTAAAACAATATTGTAAAAGCACGAATCAGTGTTCTGCTCATCGATGTCTGCACACCGACATCAGCATGTCTAATATTCACTTTAAATATGCACGTTTCTTTAATTCAGACAATGAGTTTCTCTAATGAGCTGCCATGCTTTATTCACGACCTGCTTCTTCTTTCTTCTTTTTTTGAGGGTGGAGACAAATGGCAGACCTGCATCGTGTCATAAAGGGGAGGGTCTTGCTGGCAGTATATGTTTTTAGAGCAGCATGTTTTAAGTTCATATTGCATCTGACGCGAGCGATGGCAAGGCAGGGGGAGGAGGGAGAGTATGTAAGCGTGTGTGAGCGTGTGTGTGTGTGTGTGTAGTCCACCTCCGCGGGAAATAATGGGGAGGATAATGAAACAGGGGGGGAAACCCTGAATGGATGGAGCCACGGTGACGTCACGACCAGCCGCAGAAATGAAGCTGAGTTTCAGCCCCCCCTCCGGATCACTCGGTCTCCATCTCCCGAGCTGCACGCTTCTCCTGCCGGGGAGCAGAGCACAGACACACCGTGAGTATAGGCTACTAACTGTGGGGTTTCTGCAACAGAAAACGGGGGGAGAAAGAAAGGCAGGTGCGTAAAATCGGTTAAAAACACCGGAGGAAAACGCGCTTTCTCCTGCGTCTCCAGCCTGCACGTAGAGGAGCAGGATGTGTGTGTCGGTGTGTGTGTGGTTGTGTGTTGTTGGAGAATATGGGCGATGCGTGTTAGAGCAGCATGTTTTCTGCTTTAATTTAAAAATGTTTTCTGTCTGCGGAGTGTAAAGCAGGATGGGGGGGTCATCAGCTGCTGGGAGCGAATGCGAGCTGGATGTTGCACACCACTAAATATGCATATTTGGTATTTTATTCAATGTTTTATTTTCAAACTGCATGACAGGTTTGTATAGATGTAGAATAACTCTAAATGATGTGTTCTGAGCCTGCAGTGTGGGGTAGGGCCGGTGAAAGGTCTCAGATCAGTGTGAGAGGAAGGATGACATGCTTCAGGGGAGAGAAACTTGTAATTGCAGGTGTTTTGTCTCTGAGGGAGAACTCAGGGTTTCAGCCTAAATGACGCATTGTGCACAGGCTTCACATGCGCCATTCACAGGGAGCCACAGAGGCCAAGAGGCGCTCCCAGCCCTGATTTCATCTCTCTCACACACACACACACACCTCCAGGCACTATCAGGGTCACTTCTCCAGCTATTAGGCAACATATGGCACTAAAAAAGAACAACCCAACATGACACGATGAGGACAAAAACAGAAAAGCTTGTCATTATTTTTGTTTTTGGCTCCACATTAAGCCCTTAGCAGGACATGTGGCTCAGATATGAGGATTAGCAGCCGACAGCCCCGCGCTGCATGCGTAATAAAACAAAGTGGTGGCGTTCACACCCATAGCTGGCGGATAAAGGGATCACAAGGCCAAGTCTCCAGTCCACACGTGCGCACCGAGTATATGAGGCCTGTGTCCAGAACACGTGTGCAGAATGCGTGGAGCTTTCAGGAGGGGATTGGAGCAAGGAAACACACAAAAAAAGTGGGATTATGCAACGTTTCACATGATGAACAGGAGAGTATTAATGTGGGGTCAATGCACGAGGAGAGGCAGAGGAAAACGAAACGGTGCTTTGCTTTAAAAAAAAAAATCGTAATAGTGGAAATTCATATTTAAAATGTGAAGTTTGGTTTGACTATTTATTGTTTTTATTTGTATTTTATTTGTACACAGACGAGGCAGTAGTTGTGTGTGTGCAATTGCAGAATATCAGAGGGGTCATATTGCAAAAGCCACTGACCATGTTCAAACATGAAGATGGGATGTTGTGCAATATGTTGTTCTGCACAATTTTATGAGTAATTTGCACTTTGAATTTTCGGGATGCTGAAGCATTTCACGGAGGAGGTCTCCACCTTTTCACGCCGATCATCTCTCTGTTAAAAACACTTTATTTTTTGGGAGCAGATCTCAGTTCGCTGGTGTTTTTTCCGGTTTGAAATGAGCGCTGCAGAATGCAAAACGAGGCTCCAGAGTCCATCTGAAGAATAAAACGGTCGTCTCTTTTTTCCAGGGATCCCTGGAGAGACACTCAGCGGCCTCACAGCACGTGGCTCATAGGTAACACAGCTCCCTGTCACTCACATCACACACAGGCTTGCGTAGTTACTTTGGATATTTTGGGAAGTTTGAGGGAATAATATATTTTATATTTTAAGTATTGTTAATAAAAAAAGGAGGTGCAAAGATTTTCGTCAACCTAGTTATATGTATAGCTACTGTTTGTTTTAGGTTAGAATAATATTACATATGTCAAAACAGTTTCAAAAAGGCAACCTTGAGTCAAATGTTTAATATGATTTAAAAAAAAATACACACAGCCCACATAATGCCTTATACTATTATAATTGTTTTGATATATTTTGTTAAATTCTTCCACACTCAGGGATGTTCAGTAGCTGCAGTTTCATTACATACAAGACATGTGGAAAATGTATTCATATATTTCTACAAGTCGTTATTTCGAGCTCAAATTTGCGGCTGTGAATTGTGTGTGTGAGAGTGAGTGTGTGTGTGTGTTCATCAGACTCATGGTTACACCGTCAGCTCAGCGTGCCTCTTCCATTCTGGTCATTTAAGAAACCCATGTTTAAATATCGCATTGACGTGTGTGTAAAATGTGTTTATGTGGTGCGTAAAACTCGTGCGTAATTCCATATATTTCCTCCAAATTCAGCTTTCAACCTGAGAATTCCTTCTGTGTGATAAAATGGCGTGAAATGAAATGTGTAACCACGTGGTTTTAATCAGATGATAAGCATTGGGACGCTATAATAAGATATAATTTCCTGCTAATAAGCTCTGCACCGCCACCTTCGCATTAATTATTTCCAATTAGAGGCGCCGGATTTGGTGACGTCATGCACGCCATGGCCAATAGCACAGCCTAATGAGGATTGTTTGAATGTTGGCGAGGAAGAACCCGGAGCTGGAGAGATGCTTTACATTTACTTTGGGATTTGATCTGAGCTCAGGTTAAACAAAGCTGCTGTAGGTGTGACACTGTGACTGTGAGGGGTTTTGGTTTAAAGTTGAGCAAAAGAGAAACCCTTTAAAAATCTCTTAACGCTTCATTTCCTGAACACACAGCGTGAATAAATCCTCGGGTGAAATGCATCGTGAAAAACGAATATTATGGGGTCATAAACCCAGAAGACAAATACTGAAATGGTATCCATTTATAAGAAAGAAGCACAATCACGAATCTGCTAATGAAAGGAGTGTTGATGATAATCGGGGGAAAAGACAAAAGACAATCTGCATTGAATTATTTTTAACCAGCTTGGAAGTCATACAAATATATCTGACCTAAAAACGCTCACAGATTGAAAATCCTCCAGAAGTATTGCATCAGCCCACATCAAATCATATTGTGATAAATGAATGATGAGTATAAACACAAAGGTGAATCATTTGTTCTTAAATCGGTGAATAGTCAATAAAAAAATATTTTAAGATTTAAAAAAATAATTAATTTAATATAAAATTCTGTACAAATATATTTTAAAAACTAGGAAATGTAAGGGTAGTTTTAATTAAAAAAAGAGATATGTGTTCTCTTGTATTTTGCACATTAAAATAATAAGAGTATTTGCATGAGCTAGTCATTTACCGTTATGACTGCAGCTGTGTGTGTGTGACCATTTATTAGCCTGGTATTGTAATTGTACTGTAATTAAGTACCTAAACATGTGATTGTGTGTGTGTGTGTGTGTGTGTGTGTGTGTGTGTGTGTGTGTGTGTGTGTGTGTGTGTGTGTGTGTGTGTGTGTGTGTCATGCTGTTAGCTGAGGCATATCTCTGCTCTCAAAGGGCCTCACTTTGTCCTTGTGGATTGAAACAAAGCACCTTGTCGAACATCCGTGTTGGAGCGACAGCCTTCTGAACCGACAACAAAACACCTTTTTTAAAATACAATCTACATTAAATCAAAGAGTAGAAGAAGAAGGTGTTTACTGTAATCTGGAGGCAGAACAATGCCAGCGATGCTAACAGGGATGTAGCCGTCTCTGCTAACGCCTGCATGTCGGGGAGTGTGAGTGTTCGGGTTTGTGATGGAGGGCGAGGGGATTCTGACTCTCTTTTCTCTCTCTCAGTATCTCAGTAGAGCTTTACTTGATCTGGGCATACCAAGCAGCTTTAATTAGAGGAGGCCTTGTGCCATGTGCCACCATGGCGTGTGAGAGGTGTGTGTGTGTGTGTGTGTGTGCGTGTGCGTGTGCGTGTGCGTGTGTGTATTCGAATTACATCTCTGTTAGAGTACACGGGAGGTGTGTATGTACATCTTTGGCGCCCGACCTGGAGCGCCGGTGGACAGCTTTGGCATCAGATAATGTAAATGAAAACAAACCAGTTCCTTTTGTAGTGAGACGTAGGATCTTTTAATTTGAAAATGCATTTGGGTCGTGGCGGGAGGCGGTGTTTGAAGCCATCACCCTCCTACCGAGTCATCAGCGGGTGAGGCGGATGCACCGTGGGGATGGAGGATGGAGGAGGGAGGGTTGGGCGCCAAAGCCAGTTTGGACCGGATTGACGACTTGTGTACAGTTTTTATTGGTGCCTTTGACTTGATTGTTTGACTTTGGGGATTTTTTTATATAGAGAGGCATTACTCGCGGACCAATCACAGCTCTCTGTGCACAAAGGGAGCATTCCAGTTGGCCGAGGCAGTTGGAGGCGGGGCATAAGGGGCCATTTAGTGACGTCACAAAACGAAGGGTCAGGACATTTACGGGCCGCCGTAATATAAGGGAGGAAAAAAAGGCCCGAGCCACAAGAGCAACGTCTTTGTTCGGAGTTGGCATGCGCAGCTTTTATTGGATTTCCAGACCATTTTTTCATGTATTTATTTTTGAAACCTTTCAAAGTTAGTCTTTAATCATTCAAATGATGTACAATCTAAAGGATGGAGACCTATAATTGTGTTTTTATCCTTACAGGTCAAAGCTTGGACCATGTGGCTTCGCCTGCAGCGTGAGAGGATGGGTAGCCTTAGGGGTTGGTTGTTATCTTTGGTTATCTAGCTGTATGAGTGATGTACATTCTTCATAAAGCTAGATAACCGAAAGTAACAAGAATCCCATTACACTCCTGAAAAGGCATCAAGACCCCAAAACGCGGCACCATACAAAAAAAAGCACAAACTCTACAAGCAACATGAGAGCAGAACATGGACAACGTTTAAAAGGAGATGGGAGTTGACAGCAGCCAAAGGTAGGCCTTTAGATGAACCAAACTGTACTGCAAGTCTGTCTGTATATTGTATTTCGATCCATCAAAAGCATGTGTTCGATTGGTAGGCATGTGGAAATGATTAGGACATTGTGGTACATTCTCCGTACAGATCCCTGCAGCCAGTGATCCATAGCTGTACCGTTGGTGCAACAGGATCACTTTTAATCTAATAAGCCCCATGATCCCTGCGTGTGGCTGCATGCAGGAGCTTAGTCATAGAATCACATGGCCGGGAGTGACGGGCTTGTTGAAAAAGACCCACCAAAGCCAGTGGACTTTGACAAGTCGTTTAACAAGTCTCTGTTAGCTAATCAGCTGGCTAGCCGGTTTGGTCAATGCTCTATTCACGCTCAGCTTTGCCGGTTGCATCTATGGCATTAAGAGAACATGCAGTATGAGAAGAATGTGGGCCCTTTGTGTCCTGGGAGCGGCATACAGTGCTATGAATTATACATATGTTCCGACTTGGATGGGATTGTGTGAGTTCAGAATGCTCCCTCCGAGTTAATCCGTCGCTCCCAACTCCCCGCCGGCACATAAGCGAACAGGCAAGAATTAGTTTGAGGCCAGTTTTGTTAAGTTAGCTGTTGTTTGTTTTTTGTACTCCTTCCCACCTACTCCTTTCTCCCTCTTGCATGAAAAGATGTTTGATTTGGGGTCCAGGCCGTTGGTTGATTTGACGTGACAGTTGGCTTGGTTGTGAATGGGCCGTAGAAGGCGCTTCCATGTGGAAAGGCCTGATGGGATCTGGATGAATGCTGCTGTGGGGGGAGTGGTCCAGGGGCAATCAAGCAGAAAGTGCCCCCAGTGACGAGATCCATGAGCGAGAGGAGAACAATCTCAGCCTTGAGGTTCTTTTTCCCGGACTCATGGTGAGGAGTAATTGGTCAATCAGATCTCCAACCTCAAGGCCTCTGATGGCTGATTGAAGGTGTGATTTCTTTTCTGGCCATCAAAGCTAGAGGGTCGCTCCTGCTGAGCGCCATCGCTGAAGAATTGTTCCCAAGGTCTCCAGGCTTTGGAGCTACAAGGCTATAGCACTGATCTCCAATTGCAATACGTTTCCCCCACATTGTGTTTGCCGTCTCACCATGGCTCTGCTAAAACATCACCCCAGAGTTTGGATATATCCAGCTTTACACGGTGCAAATTCGAAGCAGTCGTGCAGGGTCAAAGTGAAACTTGTGAAAGCTATGCTTGGCAACCTCACCTTGCAATGTCAATCTCTCTGAGCCCTGCTGGTGCCTTTGTGCTGCATTGCAGGTGCTGAGTGTGACATTTAGGAGAGGAACGAGGGCCTTGACAGGAAGTGACAGCCGGAGATGTCTCCTTCTTGGATGGCAAAGTAGTACCTGGTTCCCTCTGTATTGTGCAGAGCTGTTTTTAGACGTGTGAGTGCTGCATGGCTTTGATCCTTTACTGTAAATGGTAGAAGAATGATTGAGCCTCACTTGCAGGTGCATTTAGGTACGAGACAGGCAGTTTTTGTAAAGATACGTTGCCTCCTTTTGCTTCCTTTTTGTGTCAGTACCAATGTCGGAGTTAAATGGGAGTCTTGGACAGATTGCGTTTATACCCTAAGCAGTGCCCTGGGAGACGCATGTCATGGTGCAAATGCTTTGTGTGTGGCACAGTTATATCACTAGCACTTCCCACTGGGGAAGCAGAGACTCTTAGCTTCTGCCTCCCTGAAAATGGCACAGAGATGGGAGAGTTCCTAAAATCCACCTCAGGGCCTTTTTTGCTCCATCTCTTTTTCTGTGTCCCATGGCAGCGACTGAAATAGAAAGAGAGAGGGTGGAAAAGGCAGCGAGAGGAGGAGGAGGAGGAGGAGGGTGGGTTTGTCTGAGCTCTCATGCACTAGGCAAGCAGATTTAGACTCCAAGTGTCAAATAGAAAAACAGCCATTGTGGCCGGGTCCTACTTGCCCCCCCACCAGTAGACTTTACAGTCAATAGAGCTAGTCCACTTGTCACAGAGGGACAATGCGCCCCTTTGCCTCCCTTTCAACCCCTGCCGGGTCCGAGCAGCCAGACCGCTTTCTGAATAAGATCCAGTGATTCTTGCCCCCTTTTCTCTGCCTCTCTTTTCTCTCCGTGGAACACACCAACAGGGTTTTGGAAAAGGGCTTCGCTGTTGGCCCGGAGCAGAAAGCGCCAGATCCTGTTATTTTCTACAGCATTGGCATCCCCTCAACCCCCCCCCCCCCCCCCCCCCCCTACGACCCAAAAAGCTCACAGGGAAATGAATGTATCTTAAGCGGTTGCAAAAGTCAATGGGCCTCCCCACACAAAGGCGATTAAGTTTGGCAACTTAGCGGTAACAGGTGTACTTAGACTGCGTTCGGACCACACGGGGGGCGACCGCCTGAACCTCGGCTCTGTTTGGCCTCCCAAAGGTTTTTAAATAAAAATGTGGAGTGTGCTCTCAGGATGTTTCAGACCTTGCCGGTTGAGAAATGTAGCCAAGAATGTGTTTGGCCTAGCCGTCTACCCTCTCCTCGTTTTCCACTGCTTTAGAAAATCTAACTCGGTTTTGTTGCATCTCTCCGGTGATTTGCCGAGTTTCCTCCAAAGGGACTCTGCAGATATCTTTAGATCTGGCGCTGTGCTCACCCATGGGAGCGAGTTAAGGGTAAACAATGCGGGCACACAGAGGAAGAAAGAACTATCAGAGGGAGTGCGGCACCAAAGCGTGAATACATTTTCACATTTAGAGACAGTGATGTTTTAAGAGGGGAAACGTCTTTCAAAGGGAATGAGTGAAGCCTTTTCTGTCCACACCTTCAGTATTTCCAACCACAACAAATCAAGCCATTCAGCAGGAGTATAAACAGACACTCAGCGCCAGAGCAAAAACACTGCCGGGTTTGTTTGTTTCACTCGTTCATAAAGCTTTTACCCGGAGCCTCAGTCCTCAGAAAAAGCCCATTCTGGTGAAATGACTTGGCAAAGCATCCGATGAAGGGTCTGTTCAGACTGAAGCTGCTCCCGCTGCCATTGTCTCGCTCTCTCTCACACCTACGTGTCCAGAGTAAGCACACAATTTCATTGTTGCGTGAGCTGTTAATATCAGACGCTTCACAATAGAGCCCATTCGACATATTTGCATAAGGCACTTTTCCAACAAGGACCCGGAGAGGGCTTGAAAGCTGGCCCACTCCAGTGCCAATGGCAAAAAAATGTCAAGTGCCAATTAGGAGAGGTTTGCCACCATTCAGCAGTACCCCACCCCTGTAGTCCTTCCCCTCCCTGCGTACCCAGCACCAACTCTCTCACACTCCAAGTCACCCCTGTTTTTACCACCTTATTCCCATTTCAGACGTAGCCTTCCCGTACTGACACCCAGAGACAAAAGCTGGCTCCCTCCTCGGCCGGCTAATGGAGGATCCTTTCTGCCGGGCTCAGAGCATTAGAGAAATCAGACAGCGCTCTGTTCACCGATTAGTCAGCTTTCTTTGTTGATTTCTTTCAATGGAACGGTTCGTGAACTATGCGGCTAAACCTGGGAGATATGCTCTCCACCTGCTAGTGAATATTACATTTAGCAAGCTGGCTTAGGTTTTATTTGCAGGTTTGCTCGGGCCGGTGTGAGTGAAAGAGAGAAGAAGAAAAAGACAGCCGCAGATTTGAAGCAATTACAACATAAACCTTTTTCCTATTTCCACTGAGGTCAGTCTGCGTTGGTGCTAATAGCATTTAGCTAGCTAATGACTTGCTTTAAGCTAGTCCTGCTGATTATTTCTGCACTAATGCACAGAGGCTGCTATTATGAGAAAGGCTGCAGTCATTTGAATTGTGAGCAGCGGCTATGAATCAGCTGTTAAAGGAAAAGCACAATAACACAACAGTTTGATTAACCGGAGCTACGTCAGATTCATGTTAGCTTAACTGCAGAGTGTCAACAATGCTGCACAGATGTTGACAATCCTCGCCATGCTGACAAAAAGCTGCATTATTTCTAATTAAGCTAAACTGCAGCTGTCAGATGCAAAGTACGTGGTGACAGGAACGTCATTAGTGTCCTTGAATCGAAGTAGCTAGCGGTGTGTTTACATTCTGGAAGCTTCTGCTACAAACGGCAGACACGTCAAATAAATAAAAGGAACCTGGGATCCTGTAAAAATGACAAGGATGCATCAAATTACATTAAAAAAATGAAGCCGTAAACACAATAACAGACGTAATCGTGTTTGTCCGATTGGGCTACCGTTGTTTTCTACAGAGCATTTACCTAACTTACCGCCTCCTGCCACTCAAAAGGATTTCTCTCTTGTCCCCTTTTCGCTTTCATTCTTTCATTCAATCTCTGTGTCGAGTTTTTTTTTTTTTTTTCTTTCCCACCCTTGATTCTCAGATGGTTGGATCTGATTTGCATGCATTTGCATAATGAAAGTCATTTGCATGCTCAGGGGCAGACTGTACCATGAGAACAGACATGAAAAGGTGTGTGTGTGTGTGTGTGTGTGTGTGTGTGTGTGTGTGTGTGTGTGTGTGTGTGTGTGTGTGTGTGTGTGTGTGTGTGTGTGTGTGTGTGTGTGTGTGTGTGTGTGTGTGTGTGTGTGTGTGTGTGTGTGTGTGTGTGTGTGTGTGTGTGTGTGTGTGTGTGTGTGTGTGTGTGTGTGTGTGTTCATGCCTTGCATTCTAGTGCTCCCGTGAACTGTACATATGCGTTTCGATGGATAAACCACGTTTAAAGAATTCTCTTCTTGCCCTCTGCTTCTCCAGGTTTCCAGCACCTCACCACTGAAGGGACGCTGGCAAAAACAGAGAAGAAGAAGAATATGGAGGAGGAGGAGGGGTTGCTGTTGATTCTGCCCTCCCTCTCTCCTCACCCTCCTCTGCATCGCCTCCTCCCTTCCTCCCTTCCTCCTCCGCTCCATCCTCAGCCCCTTTTTCCCGTACAGCGAGACGCAGCCCTCGCCACCATCTTAGAGCAACGCTGGCATGAAATGGAAGTGGAAAGACCAGTGATCAGTGCAGGTAAACACACCGACCGACCAAACCCCCGACCCTCCCCTTCTTCCACCAGCCTCCCTTTTTATTTTAATCACCTCGGTTATGTTTGTTAATTGCACGATTCAGAGCGATGGGTGGAGGGTGGGGGGAGCGTGATTTGTATGTGTGTTCACATTAAATCACTCCGCTCTCAATGCCCCTTTCAGTGGGCATCTGTCCTCTGAAGCGCCGTGTTTCTCGTTGCCGTTTGGGAGTTCTCGTGCCACCCTCACACTCGTGCCCCAACATGGCGGCGACGGCTGCCATTTTGGAGACACGACGCATGCCGTGCCTTCTGGACGTTGCAGTGACACAATTCACGACTCCATGTAGTTGCGCTCGGCAGGATATCTTGCCCACAGACCACAGTTTGCTGCAACAGACAGTTCTCAGTTCTACATTTATTTAAAAAAAAAAACAGCTTTTCTTCAACTCCTTAAAAGGGGTCAGGAGAAATGTCAAGGTGGGCACATCTCTGGAGTGGAAAGGGATGATATCCATGAACAGCGACACTGCAGGATATAACAAAACCAACACAAAGCAGGAATATAGAAGAGATGGGGAAGGTCTCAGCACTGGAAAGCTTCTCTTTGTGCGAGTGTTTGAGGGCATTCGGTGCTCAGACAAGTCGAGTATTGTTCTCCCTGAGCGAGCTCGTTACAGCATTATTCCAACCGGGGAGCTCACAACTTTGAAAACCGCTTAAAACCAAAACACCAATTAGTATTGGCTGGGCTTGATTAGGTAAGGCAGCCGGTAAACAATGCACACCATTGTGCCCGCAAACACAGAGACCCCCCTTTGTTTGTGTCGACGGTGTGGAGGTCAGAGAGACAATGCTAACGCTAACTTACAGTCCATAAGGCTGGCAGAGAGACGGCTGTGGGGTCAAGGTGACAGACGAAAATGAAACTGTTGTTAGACAAAGGAAATCATGGAGGGTCCGAGGTGACTTTATAACAGAGAATCAGTTGGTGAAAGTTTGAGGTGTTTAGTTTCTCGGCTGATTTCCAATATTTGCAAACCTTAATCAATCAAAGTTTATTTAAATAGCCCAAGAGCACACATTTGACATTTGTGTGAATACGACACCCTCTGTCCTTAGACCCTCACATCGGACAAGGAAAATACCCAAAGAAACCTATAATGTTATAAAACTCGAAGAGAAACAGGACGGACTTACATATCGAAGTCGTGTGGAATTTAAAAAGATAATAATACATTTACAACATAGTCCAAATGCTGGAAAAAATCTTGAGTAGTGCTCGTTTTGAAATGAGGTCATGCCAAGCTTTCTGCATTTACAAAAGGAAAATACCCAAGGAAACCTATAATGTTATAAAACTCGAAGAGAGACAGGAGGGATCCAGGACGGACATACATATCAAAATAATGTATAAATTAAAAAGATAATGAATTAACAAGATGCTAGAAAAATCTTCAGTCGTGCTCGTTTTGAAATGATGTCATGCCAAGCTTCTTTTTTTTCTTTCGCCGCCGCCGCCGCCTTTAAAAGCGAAGGCGTTCCTCTCGATGGTAACTGTGTCAAACTCGAGGCGCACTAATCACGGCCGGCCTCCATAAAACAGGTGGTGGATTGAGCTGAAGGGGTCGGGGCCGTTCTCAATTTACTGTGTAAATTATGCAGAGCCCAAAACAATGCAAACAGTAGACAGTGGAGTGGCTGGCGTTGGCTAATGAGATGATGAGAAGGAGGTTTTTTTTGGGGGGGGGGGGGGGGGGGGGGGGTAGGCAGCTTGTGTCTGGATCAGGGGAGCAGACACTGTCCCGTCTGAGGGGAGGGGGGGGGCGGGCAGCTGGGCCCCCATTGCTCCACCATCCTTGGGAACCTCTGTGGAGAAGGGGCCCCCCAATAGTCTGTCTGCAAAACCCCCATCACCACCACCACCAAACAACAACACAACAAAAGGCTTTACTGTCGTACGCGTCGTGTCACATTATCATATAATCATTCAAAACATTTAGTCTTATACTCTGATTCAAGACTCAAAGGTTTTATAGTCATATGCACAAAGCTACAGCGTGGAAGTGGCAATGAAACTCTTCTGACCTGAGCTCCTCCAAAAGTCCAAAATAAAAAGTGGTCCAAAAAGTCTTTATACATGTAAATATGATATGATTGCCTTTGACACTGTTAAATTATATTTTTAGTCTGATGAAGTCGCTCTGTTCGTGCATTTGAGATCGATTCCACTTGTATATCAACTTTCTTTATTACTTTATTAAATGTAACAAAAGACAGACTTTGTCCCTGAATCATTGATCAGTTTCTCTGAAGAGGTTCCTCCACCGTACGCACAGCTTCAGTGTCGACATGCAATGGAAAGTCTCTCCAACAATGCTGCATAGATAAATACGTGACATTAATACAATGAATAAAACTATAAAAGCAAGTGCAAAGATCAGATTTACTTTATTGATCCCAATTTAGGGTTTGTTGTTGCCACAGCAGAATGTTAAAACAAAGGCATTGAAAATAAACAAACATCTCAAAACAAAAGAATAAAACAGAATTCAAAGTAAATGACATGACAGTGAACGTTAACATCTGTAGACTTTTCTGTCAAATAAGCAGAATGAACGGCCAGTTAACAGCTAACAACATTTAAAAGTAGGATATTATTTACATTAAGTGGCCAAGGAATATCAAATTCAATTAAATAGACAAAAGACAAAATTAAATAGTGGACGAGAATGTAGTCTTACGGCCTGCTCTAACAACTGGAAATGTTATGATATGTGTCTGATTTCTAGTCCGAACATGTCTCTACACCTGATATAAGACCTATAACTTAAGAAGTCACAATGCAGGGAGATATAGGGTCTTGCTTTTAGGTCAAAGACTCTTGGAAACATCTTATCTTGAGTTGTATCTCAGATGAAGATCGGTTAAGCTGCTGTGGTGTTTTTGTATAAGAAATAAATCTAACTTGATTTTAGAAAACACATTTTTATTGGAAAATCACCAACTAACATCAGAACACTTTTGAGGCTTTCTGGCTTGATCCTTGTAGTTTAAAATAAGTTTTCCCATCTGACTACAAGATCCTATTTCAAGAACTCTCCCCAGGCTAAATGTCACTTTATCTATCGGCCGATTTCTTCCCTTATTACAAGCGAACACCTTGTTTTTATTAGTCTTTCACTTGATTTTGGAGCAGCATTTGTTCCAGTGTGAGATATAGGGTCTTGTTTTTAAGTCAAAGACTCTTGGAAACATCTTATCTGGAGTTGTATCTCAGGTGAAGATTTGTTAAGCTGCTGTGGTATTTCTACACGAAGGATCATCTTGTTTCCAGAAATACATCTCACTTGACTTTAGAAAACACATCACCGACTAACATCAGAACACCTTTGAGCATTTCTGGCTTTTCCTGATCCTTGTATTTCAAAATCAGTTTTCCCAGCTGATTACAAGACATCATTTATCTAAATATCCCGTCTCACTTCAAGAACTCTCCCCAGGCTAAATGTCACTTTATCTATCGGCCGATTTCTTCACTTATTACAAGCGAACACACCTTGTTTTTATTAGCCTTTTACTTGATTTTGGAGCAGCATTTTTTCCAGTGTCGTGGTATAAAACTGTCCCATCTCCTCCTCCCTCTTTCCTCCCCCTCCACCCCCCCCCCCTCTCCCTCCCTAATGTGAGTTTGGGGGCCTGGGAAGGACTTCAAGTTCATGTCCAGACCTCCTATTGAGCTGACAGCTGACTGTTTGCTCAATTCGGGGTCTCTATTCAGAGAAAGGGCTGGAGGATGGGTGTTGCTAGATGGGAGCACTGTGATAGCTATTCATTCAACGGGGGTGTAGAGGGGGAGACAAGAGGGAGTTTGGGGGTGGTTTTAGTCGGGGTGCATAAATAAAAAAGTGAGGAATCCGGGGCTCAGAGTTTGCTTTGAGCGGTGTGCGCCTCTCTCACACTCTTTTAGACTCTTAATTACCGGCGCCTTCCACTTTGCTCACTCTCCTTTCTCTAACTACAACCTCCCCTCCTCCTCCTCCTCCTCACACACACACACACACACACACACACACACACACACACACACACACACACACACACACACACACACACACACACACACACACACACACACACACACACACACACACACACACACACACACACACACCAATCATCCCCTGGTTTTATTAGGCCACATGCTGGGGCTGTAAATTTAGCATTAACAAGCGTATTCACTGTAGTCCTCTCAACAAAACAACGCCGTGATGCCAGTAACTCAAAGCGACACCAATACCCGAAACTGCCTTTTTTTACACCACCGCCCTCCACTCCCTCTCCCTCTCTGAATAACAGCTAAAGTGCTAAATGCCAACTTTAACATAGTGCTTGCTAATAGCTCAGGCGATGCTAATTAGCACGATGCTTGTTGATTTTCTGGACCGCCTGCTTTACCGGTTCACCCTGCACTCGCTGACCCGCTGTAATATTTTAAGTTGCTTGTCTGAGCCGCTTGAAAACGCAACACACAAAAAAAAACAGAGAGGTTTGATTGGCTTCTGAAGTCCGAATCACATGCTTCCTCTTTGCATTAGCAGCTCGTAGCGTACCAGGCTCCCCGAGAGAAGAAGCTTTCAACTTCAGCCCCAATCCCCTCAGACGCTGCTTACAGATTTAGGAAACACGAGGAACACCCCCCCCCCATAACTTATTGTTCATGTTTTAAAAGAACAAACCTTTCCTTTGATGCAGTGCTGTAAAGTAACTAAGTACATTTACTCAAGTACTGTACTTCTACTCCACTACAGTTCAGAGGTACATGGTGTACTTTTCCTCCACTACATGTATGTAATCCCTTTAGTTACTTCACAGATCTGGATGAATGATGTGAAATATAATCAAGTGTTAAATCAGACTTTAGTTCCACCTGGAGTAAATCCACAAGCTACCCTGCAGTATACAAAGTCATTCAAACTAGCTGCACCTTTACCAGCTTTGAGAACACTTTCATGATCAATCATTATAAAACATATCATATATATTATTCTGAAATGGACCAATCTGCACAATGACTACTTTTACTGTCGCTACTTTAACTATATTTTGATGATAATACTTTTCTACTTTCACTTGAGGAACATTTTGAATGCAGGACTTTCACTGTAACAGAGTATTCCTACACTCTGGTACTTCTACTTTTACTCAAGTACAAGATCTGAGTACTTCTACTTTTACTCAAGTACAAGATCTGAGTACTTCTACTTTTACTCAAGTACAAGATCTGAGTACTTCTACTTTTACTCAAGTACAAGATCTGAGTACTTCTAATTTACTCAAGTACAAGTTCTGAGTACTTCTAATTTACTCAAGTACAAGTTCTGAGTACTTCTAATTTACTCAAGTCCAAGTTCTGAGTACTTCTCCCACCTCTTTCTCAAATAATAGTGTTGACGTTGATTTGGTGTGTTTGGTGGAAGCTGTTTCTTAAAGTCGTCGTTGTCTCTTTTCAGGAGGATGCTGCAGAGAACTCGATGAAGTGGAAAGCAGGACTCCTTCGTTCAGCGAGGACTAAACAAGGACAGACCTCTTCAATGCTTCTGTGCTTTCTCCGAGAAGGAACGCCTCTTTGTGTTTTCTCCAAAGCAAACATCCCGGCTAACTGTCAGAAACAAGGTTCAAGGTGAAGATGGACCGCGTGGATCAACCTGTCCGTACGAGAGACTTTCACTGAGCTGTGTACTTATTGTTCTTCCTTAGACGTGAAGCAGTGTAATGTGTCTTCCACTAACATAGGCTTGACTTACTGTAGGTCTCATTTGATGAGTTATAGCTCTAGTTGGACTCAAAGACCTACGGCAGCAGTGAAGAATACTGCACTGTGATTGGACGGCTCCATGTGTCTGCTGACACAATGGCGAAGGAGTGAGCTGTCGTCTTTATACTCTATGCAACTGTTCATTCTTTTCTTGGTCCCTTTCATCCTGGATTGTTATTTTGGGACACCAGTTTATTCCCTTGAAGAAAAAGCTGCCTTTCCTCCCCGGTGTTAATGTACTGCTGCTGAACATTACAGCCAGAGTGTGTGTGACGGATGATACAGCTCTCATATGTATTCAATCTCTTATTTGCAGCCTTAACAGACTTTGATTTGCAGCCGTGAGCCACAGTCTGAGTAAACGTGGACTCACGCGTTTAATATTCCTGGTGGCAGGAGAGTGTTTGATCAGCAGGAAGTAGCTGCGCAGCGCTCAGGATACTGAACACACCCCGGTATTAAACACAGTTTCAGTTACCTGCTTCCCTTTAATGACACATGGTTGGGAGAGACATTACAAATACATCGGCTTCAAACACTGCCTTCATTTCCTGTCCTTGACATTAACACACACACTCACACACTCACACACACACGCCCAAATGCAATAAAGCGAGTACTATCGCAGCCTAATTCATTCTATATTAATTTTCGAGAAGTGGCCAATTTTTTATTACGATTGATAATCTATGCAAATCTTTTAAATATTACTTTAAACAATCTATGTCTACGCAGGGCTTTTTGCAATTGATTCAAGGGAGACTATCTCGGCCTAATTTAGAAAATGTATTCTTTTGATAATCATGCACATCCCAGTGCTCAAGACAATTACTTATCTGCCTGGATAAGCTTGAAATTATGTTTTTAATCTTCAGCAAAAAGAAAAAAAAAGTCTCTCTTCTGATATTAGGCAGAATAGTGGAGATGAAATCCGTTGCACTTAATCTCTTTTTTCCTTAAATGCAGATCAGACGTATCTATTCAGCTGTGCTACTTCATAGCTTAGTGTTATATGAATATAATATATATATATATATATATAAAAGCAGCAATGTTTGTGTTATGCAATCTATTTGGTGTGAATGAGTGTTCACCACATGTGCCTTTGTATGCAAAAAACTGGTTGGAATATGAATAAAGGTTTACATTGAAAACAATTGAAAAAGTGTCTCTTGTGTATTGTTTTGTCAAATGATTCTGCATGTGATTCATCGAGAGGTTGAACATCCCTCTGTATGGTCGCTATTCTGTCAGTTCATAGTGGTGTAGTCAAATAAATGCTATCAGTGGAGAGAGGACGCAGATCTCAAGTCACTCCAAAGCTGGCAGCGTTTCCTTAAATGTGAGTGAGTCACGCCTTCAGAGAAATCAACAGAAAACTCAGGTCCAACACGATGTTACAGCCAAATCAAAAAGATGATCACCCCCCCCCCCCTGAGATCAAACAACTCCATCAGGGATGTGGGTTTATTTTTCCGGAGTGTTTGGCATCAACAGATGAAGAGAGTGGCGCTGAGACGCTCCGTGTAGTGAAACAAAAAACCCCTCTGACCTCTTTGTTGTCGTGCAGATGAGAAATAAGCCAGCACGCATGAACACACATGCCTTTAACCTGCTGTTACTAAAACAAAGAGCACAGTGTGTGTCTGTGTGTGTGTGTGTGTGTGTGTGTGTCTTCCCCTGCATGATTTTGTGCCCAACATCACATATGGCAAACGTGCCAACGCCGACATATGGGCCCCTCACAATTCATTAGCATTGTCATGTAAAGGAGGGTAATCCCACTGTAAAACAAATGAAATGAAACCCTTCCCAGTACAGGTTGATCACGCTGCTCCTCTCACCCATTCCCCCTCTGTTAGGAAGTCTAGTGTGACTCAATGAAAGAGGGTTTTAACGCTGCGTTGTAAGAAGCGTTTGCACCTGTCGACCACCGTATGTTGGAGAGATTGTCATACAGTACGTGTAGGAACTGGTCCCCAATACAACATTATGAGGTGAATGGTTAAGTGTTAAAACTATAAGGACAACACATATTGCAATTAGTGCTCATGTAACAGATGTAAATATGCAGTGGGTTTTATTTAATTTAATTTGGTATAATCACACAAATTCTGTGTTTTATATGATTGTATTCTGTGTTCTTCATTTTATTGAATGTTCAATACCTGGCAAGGACGGAGATCAGTGGGCGGGACCTCTGAAGTGTGGTCGCTGTGCTCAGGAGTTTATTGAGGACTTTCCCCCCTATATATTGTGTCCCTCACGTTTCCTCTTCCCTTTTGTAAACGTTCCACGTGAGAGGAGTCACTGAGAGGGAAACTGATCGTTTTATCTGTTATCAGTCATTAAACAGAGATGGTCTCAACTTTACGCTGGCTCGGGTCTCGTCCATTAACAACACAACGCAGAGACCGCTTAACCACACCGGTTACACTCACATCTGTAAACATAAAGGCACAAGGCTTTTTATTTTGGTGTTTCTTTTTGTTCTGTGTTTTTCAGAATGCCTCGTCTTGTGTGTGTGTTATTGACAGGTTTGGGAAATAACAGATTACATGTACCGAGATTGAGTAATCAGGATACAAAAAAAAAGTAATACATAAAAACGGATGCAATCAGATTACTGGTACATGCTTTAAAAATCTGGGACATATGGGCCCCTCACAATTCATTAGCATTGTCGTGTAAAAGAGGGTACAGTACAGGTTGATCACGCTGCTCCTCTCACTCATGTGGAGGTCTGGTGTGATTCAATGAAAGAGGGTTTTACCCCCCTGGGATTCTGCGTCCTCGGTGCGTGGCAGCACGGTCTTTACAAGCCGCTCTCCTCTTGTTTACAGCTGTAAGAAATGATCCGTAGTGCACGTAAACAGCAGCTCCATGCAAATATCACAGTGCCCTTATTATCCAGAGCAGGCTGCAATTACATTATGTCCCCGGCGTTAACATCCAGAGAGCGACTCCCCTCGCCTTCAGTGTTTCTTCTTGGCGGTGTTACGGCCCTCATAATCTGATTCACAGTTTTTGTCATGCTGCCAAGAGGCAAGCTGCGTTAGCCAAGCACTACAGGCCTTAATGAACTGAGTGTCAATGTTAAGAACACGAGAGCGTGTTGGAGTGACGGAGGACAAGCAGGCTGTCATCTGCAGCCATGTTGGATCAGGGTCTAAGTTATAGCTGCTCAAAGGTTGTCGGGTCGCTGAGAGTGTGGTTGTGTGTGTGCATGTGTATCATCTGTGTGTGTGCATGTGTATCCTCTGTGTGTGTGCATGTGTATCCTCTGTGTGTGTGCATGTGTATCCTCTGTGTGTGTAATGTGTGTGAACACAACATGGAGAAAGAAATGTCCCTGTGAGGGATTAATAAAGTATGTCTTCTTCTTCTTCTTCTTAAGCTTCTTGATGCTTGATGTGTGTCGACGTCCTAAAAAAGGGACAGAAAGTGGAAGGTGGGGGTGTGGCTTCTGTTCGACATAAAGCACAAAATGGCTGTTTGCTACATCCCACCCCGAGGGGATCAGCTTCCAAGATGGCGCCGGTGACTTAAACGTCGCCCGGATGACGTCAGATCCTTAAAAAACAGAAGGGCCGCACCACCAGCCACAACGATTTGGTGGACAAGTGCACAAGAGGGGGTCCAAAGTGAGAATTGGCGGGTTTTGGTGCACGTCCAAGGTCGAGGGACTGCTCCTTTTCACAAGTTCCTCAGAACCATCATTCGTATTCAGGAATGTGCCCCTACTAGGCCATT